>NW_028152018.1:0-176222 GCF_964638095.1 Poromitra crassiceps
ACCGCACTGAGTCAATGCGGTCTTAGCCTCTCTGGTGTCAACACTCTGTCTGATTTTGGATTTTTTTTTTTTTTTTTTTCCAAAATCAGACTTGAAACCAGAGAGGCTGAATACCGCACTGAGTCAATGCAGTCTTAGCCTCTCTGGTCTCAACACTCTGTCTGATTTTGGATTTTTTTTTTTTTCCAAAGTCAGACTTGACACCAGAGAGGCTGAATACCGCACTGAGTCAATGCGGTCTTAGCCTCTCTGGTCTCAACACTCTGTCTGATTTTGGTTGTTTTTTTTTTTTTTCCAAAATCAGACTTGACACCAGAGAAGCTGAATACCGCACTGAGTCAATGCGGTCTTAGCCTCTCTGGTGTCAACACTCTGTCTGATTTTGGATTTTTTTTTTTTTTTTTTTCCAAAATCAGACTTGAAACCAGAGAGGCTGAATACCGCACTGAGTCAATGCAGTCTTAGCCTCTCTGGTCTCAACACTCTGTCTGATTTTGGATTTTTTTTTTTTTTCCAAAGTCAGACTTGACACCAGAGAGGCTGAATACCGCACTGAGTCAATGCGGTCTTAGCCTCTCTGGTCTCAACACTCTGTCTGATTTTGGATTTTTTTTTTTTTTTTCAAAGTCAGACTTGACACCAGAGAGGCTGAATACCTGCACTGAGTCAATGCGGTCTTAGCCTCTCTGGTCTCAACACTCTGTCTGATTTTGGATTTTTTTTTTTTTTTTCAAAGTCAGACTTGACACCAGAGAGGCTGAATACCGCACTGAGTCAATGCGGTCTTAGCCTCTCTGGTGTCAACACTCTGTCTGATTTTGGATTTTTTTTTTTTTTTTCAAAGTCAGACTTGACACCAGAGAGGCTGAATACCGCACTGAGTCAATGCGGTCTTAGCCTCTCTGGTCTCAACACTCTGTCTGATTTTGGATTTTTTTTTTTTTTTTCAAAGTCAGACTTGACACCAGAGAGGCTGAATACCGCACTGAGTCAATGCGGTCTTAGCCTCTCTGGTCTCAACACTCTGTCTGATTTTGGATTTTTTTTTTTTTTTTTCAAAGTCAGACTTGACACCAGAGAGGCTGAATACCGCACTGAGTCAATGCAGTCTTAGCCTCTCTGGTCTCAACACTCTGTCTGATTTTGGATTTTTTTTTTTTTTTCCAAAGTCAGACTTGACACCAGAGAGGCTGAATACCGCACTGAGTCAATGCGGTCTTAGCCTCTCTGGTCTCAACACTCTGTCTGATTTTGGATTTTTTTTTTTTTTTTCAAAGTCAGACTTGACACCAGAGAGGCTGAATACCGCACTGAGTCAATGCGGTCTTAGCCTCTCTGGTCTCAACACTCTGTCTGATTTTGGATTTTTTTTTTTCTTTTTCAAAGTCAGACTTGACACCAGAGAGGCTGAATACCGCACTGAGTCAATGCGGTCTTAGCCTCTCTGGTGTCAACACTCTGTCTGATTTTGGATTTTTTTTTTTTTTTTCAAAGTCAGACTTGACACCAGAGAGGCTGAATACCGCACTGAGTCAATGCGGTCTTAGCCTCTCTGGTCTCAACACTCTGTCTGATTTTGGATTTTTTTTTTTTTTTTCAAAGTCAGACTTGACACCAGAGAGGCTGAATACCGCACTGAGTCAATGCGGTCTTAGCCTCTCTGGTCTCAACACTCTGTCTGATTTTGGATTTTTTTTTTTTTTTTCAAAGTCAGACTTGACACCAGAGAGGCTGAATACCGCACTGAGTCAATGCGGTCTTAGCCTCTCTGGTGTCAACACTCTGTCTGATTTTGGATTTTTTTTTTTTTTTTTAAAGTCAGACTTGACACCAGAGAGGCTGAATACCGCACTGAGTCAATGCGGTCTTAGCCTCTCTGGTGTCAACACTCTGTCTGATTTTGGATTTTTTTTTTTTTTTTCAAAGTCAGACTTGACACCAGAGAGGCTGAATACCGCACTGAGTCAATGCGGTCTTAGCCTCTCTGGTCTCAACACTCTGTCTGATTTTGGATTTTTTTTTTTTTTTTCAAAGTCAGACTTGACACCAGAGAGGCTGAATACCGCACTGAGTCAATGCGGTCTTAGCCTCTCTGGTCTCAACACTCTGTCTGATTTTGGTTGTTGTTGTTTTTTTTTCCAAAATCAGACTTGACACCAGAGAAGCTGAATACCGCACTGAGTCAATGCGGTCTTAGCCTCTCTGGTGTCAACACTCTGTCTGATTTTGGATTTTTTTTTTTTTTTTCAAAGTCAGACTTGACACCAGAGAGGCTGAATACCGCACTGAGTCAATGCGGTCTTAGCCTCTCTGGTCTCAACACTCTGTCTGATTTTGGATTTTTTTTTTTTTTTTCAAAGTCAGACTTGACACCAGAGAGGCTGAATACCGCACTGAGTCAATGCGGTCTTAGCCTCTCTGGTCTCAACACTCTGTCTGATTTTGGATTTTTTTTTTTTTTTTTCCAAAATCAGACTTGACACCAGAGAGGCTGAATACCGCACTGAGTCAATGCGGTCTTAGCCTCTCTGGTCTCAACACTCTGTCTGATTTTGGATTTTTTATTTTTTTTTTCAAAGTCAGACTTGACACCAGAGAGGCTGAATACCGCACTGAGTCAATGCGGTCTTAGCCTCTCTGGTCTCAACACTCTGTCTGATTTTGGATTTTTTTTTTTTTTTTCAAAGTCAGACTTGACACCAGAGAGGCTGAATACCGCACTGAGTCAATGCGGTCTTAGCCTCTCTGGTCTCAACACTCTGTCTGATTTTGGATTTTTTTTTTTTTTTTCAAAGTCAGACTTGACACCAGAGAGGCTGAATACCGCACTGAGTCAATGCGGTCTTAGCCTCTCTGGTCTCAACACTCTGTCTGATTTTGGATTTTTTTTTTTTTTTTTCCAAAATCAGACTTGACACCAGAGAGGCTGAATACCGCACTGAGTCAATGCGGTCTTAGCCTCTCTGGTGTCAACACTCTGTCTGATTTTGGATTTTTTTTTTTTTTTCCAAAATCAGACTTGACACCAGAGAGGCTGAATACCGCACTGAGTCAATGCGGTCTTAGCCTCTCTGGTCTCAACACTCGGTCTGATTTTGGATTTTTTTTTTTTTTTTCCCAAAATCAGACTTGACACCAGAGAGGCTGAATACCGCACTGAGTCAATGCGGTCTTAGCCTCTCTGGTCTCAACACTCTGTCTGATTTTGGATTTTTTTTTTTTTTTTCAAAGTCAGACTTGACACCAGAGAGGCTGAATACCGCACTGAGTCAATGCGGTCTTAGCCTCTCTGGTGTCAACACTCTGTCTGATTTTGGATTTTTTTTTTTTTTTCAAAGTCAGACTTGACACCAGAGAGGCTGAATACCGCACTGAGTCAATGCGGTCTTAGCCTCTCTGGTCTCAACACTCTGTCTGATTTTGGATTTTTTTTTTTTTTTCCAAAATCAGACTTGACACCAGAGAGGCTGAATACCGCACTGAGTCAATGCGGTCTTAGCCTCTCTGGTGTCAACACTCTGTCTGATTTTGGATTTTTTTTTTTTTTTCAAAGTCAGACTTGACACCAGAGAGGCTGAATACCGCACTGAGTCAATGCGGTCTTAGCCTCTCTGGTCTCAACACTCTGTCTGATTTTGGATTTTTTTTTTTTTTTTCAAAGTCAGACTTGACACCAGAGAGGCTGAATACCGCACTGAGTCAATGCGGTCTTAGCCTCTCTGGTGTCAACACTCTGTCTGATTTTGGATTTTTTTTTTTTTTTTCAAAGTCAGACTTGACACCAGAGAGGCTGAATACCGCACTGAGTCAATGCGGTCTTAGCCTCTCTGGTCTCAACACTCTGTCTGATTTTGGATTTTTTTTTTTTTTTTCAAAGTCAGACTTGACACCAGAGAGGCTGAATACCGCACTGAGTCAATGCGGTCTTAGCCTCTCTGGTCTCAACACTCTGTCTGATTTTGGATTTTTTTTTTTTTTCCAAAGTCAGACTTGACACCAGAGAGGCTGAATACCGCACTGAGTCAATGCGGTCTTAGCCTCTCTGGTCTCAACACTGTCTGATTTTGGATTTTATTTTATTTTTTCAAAGTCAGACTTGACACCAGAGAGGCTGAATACCGCACTGAGTCAATGCGGTCTTAGCCTCTCTGGTCTCAACACTCTGTCTGATTTTGGATTTTTTTTTTTTTTTTCAAAGTCAGACTTGACACCAGAGAGGCTGAATACCGCACTGAGTCAATGCGGTCTTAGCCTCTCTGGTGTCAACACTCTGTCTGATTTTGGAATTTTTTTTTTTTTTTCAAAGTCAGACTTGACACCAGAGAGGCTGAATACCGCACTGAGTCAATGCGGTCTTAGCCTCTCTGGTCTCAACACTCTGTCTGATTTTGGATTTTTTTTTTTTTTTTCAAAGTCAGACTTGACACCAGAGAGGCTGAATACCGCACTGAGTCAATGCGGTCTTAGCCTCTCTGGTCTCAACACTCTGTCTGATTTTGGATTTTTTTTTTTTTTTTCAAAGTCAGACTTGACACCAGAGAGGCTGAATACCGCACTGAGTCAATGCGGTCTTAGCCTCTCTGGTGTCAACACTCTGTCTGATTTTGGATTTTTTTTTTTTTTTTCAAAGTCAGACTTGACACCAGAGAGGCTGAATACCGCACTGAGTCAATGCGGTCTTAGCCTCTCTGGTCTCAACACTCTGTCTGATTTTGGATTTTTTTTTTTTTTTTCAAAGTCAGACTTGACACCAGAGAGGCTGAATACCGCACTGAGTCAATGCGGTCTTAGCCTCTCTGGTCTCAACACTCTGTCTGATTTTGGATTTTTTTTTTTTTTTTTCAAAGTCAGACTTGACACCAGAGAGGCTGAATACCGCACTGAGTCAATGCGGTCTTAGCCTCTCTGGTCTCAACACTCTGTCTGATTTTGGATTTTTTTTTTTTTTTCAAAGTCAGACTTGACACCAGAGAGGCTGAATACCGCACTGAGTCAATGCGGTCTTAGCCTCTCTGGTCGTCAACACTCTGTCTGATTTTGGATTTTTTTTTTTTTTTTCAAAGTCAGACTTGACACCAGAGAGGCTGAATACCGCACTGAGTCAATGCGGTCTTAGCCTCTCTGGTCTCAACACTCTGTCTGATTTTGGATTTTTTTTTTTTTTTTTCCAAAATCAGACTTGACACCAGAGAGGCTGAATACCGCACTGAGTCAATGCGGTCTTAGCCTCTCTGGTGTCAACACTCTGTCTGATTTTGGATTTTTTTTTTTTTTCCAAAATCAGACTTGACACCAGAGAGGCTGAATACCGCACTGAGTCAATGCGGTCTTAGCCTCTCTGGTCTCAACACTCGGTCTGATTTTGGATTTTTTTTTTTTTTCCCAAAATCAGACTTGACACCAGAGAGGCTGAATACCGCACTGAGTCAATGCGGTCTTAGCCTCTCTGGTCTCAACACTCTGTCTGATTTTGGTTTTTTTTTTTTTTTTTTCCAAAATCAGACTTGACACCAGAGAAGCTGAATACCGCACTGAGTCAATGCGGTCTTAGCCTCTCTGGTGTCAACACTCTGTCTGATTTTGGATTTTTTTTTTTTTTTTTCCAAAATCAGACTTGAAACCAGAGAGGCTGAATACCGCACTGAGTCAATGCAGTCTTAGCCTCTCTGGTCTCAACACTCTGTCTGATTTTGGATTTTTTTTTTTTTTCCAAAGTCAGACTTGACACCAGAGAGGCTGAATACCGCACTGAGTCAATGCGGTCTTAGCCTCTCTGGTCTCAACACTCTGTCTGATTTTGGTTGTTTTTTTTTTTTTTCCAAAATCAGACTTGACACCAGAGAAGCTGAATACCGCACTGAGTCAATGCGGTCTTAGCCTCTCTGGTGTCAACACTCTGTCTGATTTTGGATTTTTTTTTTTTTTTTTTTCCAAAATCAGACTTGAAACCAGAGAGGCTGAATACCGCACTGAGTCAATGCAGTCTTAGCCTCTCTGGTCTCAACACTCTGTCTGATTTTGGATTTTTTTTTTTTTTCCAAAGTCAGACTTGACACCAGAGAGGCTGAATACCGCACTGAGTCAATGCGGTCTTAGCCTCTCTGGTCTCAACACTCTGTCTGATTTTGGATTTTTTTTTTTTTTTCAAAGTCAGACTTGACACCAGAGAGGCTGAATACTGCACTGAGTCAATGCGGTCTTAGCCTCTCTGGTCTCAACACTCTGTCTGATTTTGGATTTTTTTTTTTTTTTTTCAAAGTCAGACTTGACACCAGAGAGGCTGAATACCGCACTGAGTCAATGCGGTCTTAGCCTCTCTGGTGTCAACACTCTGTCTGATTTTGGATTTTTTTTTTTTTTTTCAAAGTCAGACTTGACACCAGAGAGGCTGAATACCGCACTGAGTCAATGCGGTCTTAGCCTCTCTGGTCTCAACACTCTGTCTGATTTTGGATTTTTTTTTTTTTTTTCAAAGTCAGACTTGACACCAGAGAGGCTGAATACCGCACTGAGTCAATGCGGTCTTAGCCTCTCTGGTCTCAACACTCTGTCTGATTTTGGATTTTTTTTTTTTTTTTCAAAGTCAGACTTGACACCAGAGAGGCTGAATACCGCACTGAGTCAATGCAGTCTTAGCCTCTCTGGTCTCAACACTCTGTCTGATTTTGGATTTTTTTTTTTTTTCCAAAGTCAGACTTGACACCAGAGAGGCTGAATACCGCACTGAGTCAATGCGGTCTTAGCCTCTCTGGTCTCAACACTCTGTCTGATTTTGGATTTTTTTTTTTTTTTTCAAAGTCAGACTTGACACCAGAGAGGCTGAATACCGCACTGAGTCAATGCGGTCTTAGCCTCTCTGGTCTCAACACTCTGTCTGATTTTGGATTTTTTTTTTCTTTTTCAAAGTCAGACTTGACACCAGAGAGGCTGAATACCGCACTGAGTCAATGCGGTCTTAGCCTCTCTGGTGTCAACACTCTGTCTGATTTTGGATTTTTTTTTTTTTTTTCAAAGTCAGACTTGACACCAGAGAGGCTGAATACCGCACTGAGTCAATGCGGTCTTAGCCTCTCTGGTCTCAACACTCTGTCTGATTTTGGATTTTTTTTTTTTTTTTCAAAGTCAGACTTGACACCAGAGAGGCTGAATACCGCACTGAGTCAATGCGGTCTTAGCCTCTCTGGTCTCAACACTCTGTCTGATTTTGGATTTTTTTTTTTTTTTTCAAAGTCAGACTTGACACCATAGAGGCTGAATACCGCACTGAGTCAATGCGGTCTTAGCCTCTCTGGTGTCAACACTCTGTCTGATTTTGGATTTTTTTTTTTTTTTTTAAAGTCAGACTTGACACCAGAGAGGCTGAATACCGCACTGAGTCAATGCGGTCTTAGCCTCTCTGGTGTCAACACTCTGTCTGATTTTGGATTTTTTTTTTTTTTTTCAAAGTCAGACTTGACACCAGAGAGGCTGAATACCGCACTGAGTCAATGCGGTCTTAGCCTCTCTGGTCTCAACACTCTGTCTGATTTTGGATTTTTTTTTTTTTTTTCAAAGTCAGACTTGACACCAGAGAGGCTGAATACCGCACTGAGTCAATGCGGTCTTAGCCTCTCTGGTCTCAACACTCTGTCTGATTTTGGTTGTTTTTTTTTTTTTTCCAAAATCAGACTTGACACCAGAGAAGCTGAATACCGCACTGAGTCAATGCGGTCTTAGCCTCTCTGGTGTCAACACTCTGTCTGATTTTGGATTTTTTTTTTTTTTTTTTTCCAAAATCAGACTTGAAACCAGAGAGGCTGAATACCGCACTGAGTCAATGCAGTCTTAGCCTCTCTGGTCTCAACACTCTGTCTGATTTTGGATTTTTTTTTTTTTCCAAAGTCAGACTTGACACCAGAGAGGCTGAATACCGCACTGAGTCAATGCGGTCTTAGCCTCTCTGGTCTCAACACTCTGTCTGATTTTGGTTTTTTTTTTTTTTTTTCCAAAATCAGACTTGACACCAGAGAGGCTGAATACCGCACTGAGTCAATGCGGTCTTAGCCTCTCTGGTCTCAACACTCTGTCTGATTTTTTTTTTTTTTTTTTTTTTTACAAAATCAGACTTGACACCAGAGAGGCTGAATACCGCACTGAGTCAATGCAGTCTTAGCCTCTCTGGTCTCAACACTCTGTCTGATTTTGGATTTTTTTTTTTTTTCCAAAGTCAGACTTGACACCAGAGAGCCTGAATACCGCACTGAGTCAATGCGGTCTTAGCCTCTCTGGTCTCAACACTCTGTCTGATTTTGGATTTTTTTTTTTTTTTTCAAAGTCAGACTTGACACCAGAGAGGCTGAATACCGCACTGAGTCAATGCGGTCTTAGCCTCTCTGGTCTCAACACTCTGTCTGATTTTGGATTTTTTTTTTTTTTTTCAAAGTCAGACTTGACACCAGAGAGGCTGAATACCGCACTGAGTCAATGCGGTCTTAGCCTCTCTGGTGTCAACACTCTGTCTGATTTTGGATTTTTTTTTTTTTTTTCAAAGTCAGACTTGACACCAGAGAGGCTGAATACCGCACTGAGTCAATGCGGTCTTAGCCTCTCTGGTGTCAACACTCTGTCTGATTTTGGATTTTTTTTTTTTTTTTCAAAGTCAGACTTGACACCAGAGAGGCTGAATACCGCACTGAGTCAATGCGGTCTTAGCCTCTCTGGTCTCAACACTCTGTCTGATTTTGGATTTTTTTTTTTTTTTTCAAAGTCAGACTTGACACCAGAGAGGCTGAATACCGCACTGAGTCAATGCGGTCTTAGCCTCTCTGGTCTCAACACTCTGTCTGATTTTGGATTTTTTTTTTTTTTTTCAAAGTCAGACTTGACACCAGAGAGGCTGAATACCGCACTGAGTCAATGCGGTCTTAGCCTCTCTGGTGTCAACACTCTGTCTGATTTTGGATTTTTTTTTTTTTTTCAAAGTCAGACTTGACACCAGAGAGGCTGAATACCGCACTGAGTCAATGCGGTCTTAGCCTCTCTGGTGTCAACACTCTGTCTGATTTTGGATTTTTTTTTTTTTTTTCAAAGTCAGACTTGACACCAGAGAGGCTGAATACCGCACTGAGTCAATGCGGTCTTAGCCTCTCTGGTCTCAACACTCTGTCTGATTTTGGATTTTTTTTTTTTTTTTCAAAGTCAGACTTGACACCAGAGAGGCTGAATACCGCACTGAGTCAATGCGGTCTTAGCCTCTCTGGTCTCAACACTCTGTCTGATTTTGGATTTTTTTTTTTTTTTTCAAAGTCAGACTTGACACCAGAGAGGCTGAATACCGCACTGAGTCAATGCAGTCTTAGCCTCTCTGGTGTCAACACTCTGTCTGATTTTGGATTTTTTTTTTTTTTTTCAAAGTCAGACTTGACACCAGAGAGGCTGAATACCGCACTGAGTCAATGCGGTCTTAGCCTCTCTGGTCTCAACACTCTGTCTGATTTTGGATTTTTTTTTTTTTTTTTCCAAAATCAGACTTGACACCAGAGAGGCTGAATACCGCACTGAGTCAATGCGGTCTTAGCCTCTCTGGTGTCAACACTCTGTCTGATTTTGGATTTTTTTTTTTTTTCCAAAATCAGACTTGACACCAGAGAGGCTGAATACCGCACTGAGTCAATGCGGTCTTAGCCTCTCTGGTCTCAACACTCGGGCTGATTTGGATTTTTTTTTTTTTTCCCAAAATCAGACTTGACACCAGAGAGGCTGAATACCGCACTGAGTCAATGCGGTCTTAGCCTCTCTGGTCTCAACACTCTGTCTGATTTTTTTTTTTTTTTTTTTTTTTCCAAAATCAGACTTGACACCAGAGAAGCTGAATACCGCACTGAGTCAATGCGGTCTTAGCCTCTCTGGTGTCAACACTCTGTCTGATTTTGGATTTTTTTTTTTTTTTTTTTCCAAAATCAGACTTGAAACCAGAGAGGCTGAATACCGCACTGAGTCAATGCAGTCTTAGCCTCTCTGGTCTCAACACTCTGTCTGATTTTGGATTTTTTTTTTTTTTTCCAAAGTCAGACTTGACACCAGAGAGGCTGAATACCGCACTGAGTCAATGCGGTCTTAGCCTCTCTGGTCTCAACACTCTGTCTGATTTTGGATTTTTTTTTTTTTTTTCAAAGTCAGACTTGACACCAGAGAGGCTGAATACCGCACTGAGTCAATGCGGTCTTAGCCTCTCTGGTCTCAACACTCTGTCTGATTTTGGATTTTTTTTTTTTTTTCAAAGTCAGACTTGACACCAGAGAGGCTGAATACCGCACTGAGTCAATGCGGTCTTAGCCTCTCTGGTGTCAACACTCTGTCTGATTTTGGATTTTTTTTTTTTTTTCAAAGTCAGACTTGACACCAGAGAGGCTGAATACCGCACTGAGTCAATGCGGTCTTAGCCTCTCTGGTCTCAACACTCTGTCTGATTTTGGATTTTTTTTTTTTTTTTCAAGTCAGACTTGACACCAGAGAGGCTGAATACCGCACTGAGTCAATGCGGTCTTAGCCTCTCTGGTCTCAACACTCTGTCTGATTTTGGATTTTTTTTTTTTTTTTCCAAAATCAGACTTGACACCAGAGAGGCTGAATACCGCACTGAGTCAATGCGGTCTTAGCCTCTCTGGTGTCAACACTCTGTCTGATTTTGGATTTTTTTTTTTTTTTCCAAAATCAGACTTGACACCAGAGAGGCTGAATACCGCACTGAGTCAATGCGGTCTTAGCCTCTCTGGTCTCAACACTCGGTCTGATTTTGGATTTTTTTTTTTTTTTTCCAAAATCAGACTTGACACCAGAGAGGCTGAATACCGCACTGAGTCAATGCGGTCTTAGCCTCTCTGGTCTCAACACTCTGTCTGATTTTGGATTTTTTTTTTTTTTTTCAAAGTCAGACTTGACACCAGAGAGGCTGAATACCGCACTGAGTCAATGCGGTCTTAGCCTCTCTGGTGTCAACACTCTTTTGATTTTTTTTTTTTTTTTTCAAAGTCAGACTTGACACCAGAGAGGCTGAATACCGCACTGAGTCAATGCGGTCTTAGCCTCTCTGGTCTCAACACTCTGTCTGATTTTGGATTTTTTTTTTTTTTTTCAAAGTCAGACTTGACACCAGAGAGGCTGAATACCGCACTGAGTCAATGCGGTCTTAGCCTCTCTGGTCTCAACACTCTGTCTGATTTTGGATTTTTTTTTTTTTTTTTCAAAGTCAGACTTGACACCAGAGAGGCTGAATACCGCACTGAGTCAATGCGGTCTTAGCCTCTCTGGTGTCAACACTCTGTCTGATTTTGGATTTTTTTTTTTTTTTTCAAAGTCAGACTTGACACCAGAGAGGCTGAATACCGCACTGAGTCAATGCGGTCTTAGCCTCTCTGGTCTCAACACTCTGTCTGATTTTGGATTTTTTTTTTTTTTTTCCAAAATCAGACTTGACACCAGAGAGGCTGAATACCGCACTGAGTCAATGCGGTCTTAGCCTCTCTGGTGTCAACACTCTGTCTGATTTTGGATTTTTTTTTTTTTTTCCAAAATCAGACTTGACACCAGAGAGGCTGAATACCGCACTGAGTCAATGCGGTCTTAGCCTCTCTGGTCTCAACACTCGGTCTGATTTTGGATTTTTTTTTTTTTTTCCCAAAATCAGACTTGACACCAGAGAGGCTGAATACCGCACTGAGTCAATGCGGTCTTAGCCTCTCTGGTCTCAACACTCTGTCTGATTTTGGTTGTTTTTTTTTTTTTTCCAAAATCAGACTTGACACCAGAGAAGCTGAATACCGCACTGAGTCAATGCGGTCTTAGCCTCTCTGGTGTCAACACTCTGTCTGATTTTGGATTTTTTTTTTTTTTTTTTTCCAAAATCAGACTTGAAACCAGAGAGGCTGAATACCGCACTGAGTCAATGCAGTCTTAGCCTCTCTTTTCTCAACACTCTGTCTGATTTTGGATTTTTTTTTTTTTTCCAAAGTCAGACTTGACACCAGAGAGGCTGAATACCGCACTGAGTCAATGCGGTCTTAGCCTCTCTGGTCTCAACACTCTGTCTGATTTTGGATTTTTTTTTTTTTTTTCAAAGTCAGACTTGACACCAGAGAGGCTGAATACCGCACTGAGTCAATGCGGTCTTAGCCTCTCTGGTCTCAACACTCTGTCTGATTTTGGATTTTTTTTTTTTTTTTCAAAGTCAGACTTGACACCAGAGAGGCTGAATACCGCACTGAGTCAATGCGGTCTTAGCCTCTCTGGTGTCAACACTCTGTCTGATTTTGGATTTTTTTTTTTTTTTTCAAAGTCAGACTTGACACCAGAGAGGCTGAATACCGCACTGAGTCAATGCGGTCTTAGCCTCTCTGGTCTCAACACTCTGTCTGATTTTGGATTTTTTTTTTTTTTTCAAAGTCAGACTTGACACCAGAGAGGCTGAATACCGCACTGAGTCAATGCGGTCTTAGCCTCTCTGGTCTCAACACTCTGTCTGATTTTGGATTTTTTTTTTTTTTTTCAAAGTCAGACTTGACACCAGAGAGGCTGAATACCGCACTGAGTCAATGCGGTCTTAGCCTCTCTGGTGTCAACACTCTGTCTGATTTTGGATTTTTTTTTTTTTTTTCAAAGTCAGACTTGACACCAGAGAGGCTGAATACCGCACTGAGTCACTGCGGTCTTAGCCTCTCTGGTCTCAACACTCTGTCTGATTTTGGATTTTTTTTTTTTTTTTCAAAGTCAGACTTGACACCAGAGAGGCTGAATACCGCACTGAGTCAATGCGGTCTTAGCCTCTCTGGTCTCAACACTCTGTCTGATTTTGGATTTTTTTTTTTTTTTTTCCAAAATCAGACTTGACACCAGAGAGGCTGAATACCGCACTGAGTCAATGCGGTCTTAGCCTCTCTGGTGTCAACACTCTGTCTGATTTTGGATTTTTTTTTTTTTTTCCAAAATCAGACTTGACACCAGAGAGGCTGAATACCGCACTGAGTCAATGCGGTCTTAGCCTCTCTGGTCTCAACACTCGGTCTGATTTTGGATTTTTTTTTTTTTTTCCCAAAATCAGACTTGACACCAGAGAGGCTGAATACCGCACTGAGTCAATGCGGTCTTAGCCTCTCTGGTCTCAACACTCTGTCTGATTTTGGATTTTTTTTTTTTTTTTCAAAGTCAGACTTGACACCAGAGAGGCTGAATACCGCACTGAGTCAATGCGGTCTTAGCCTCTCTGGTGTCAACACTCTGTCTGATTTTGGATTTTTTTTTTTTTTTTCAAAGTCAGACTTGACACCAGAGAGGCTGAATACCGCACTGAGTCAATGCGGTCTTAGCCTCTCTGGTCTCAACACTCTGTCTGATTTTGGATTTTTTTTTTTTTTTTCAAAGTCAGACTTGACACCAGAGAGGCTGAATACCGCACTGAGTCAATGCGGTCTTAGCCTCTCTGGTCTCAACACTCTGTCTGATTTTGGATTTTTTTTTTTTTTTTCAAAGTCAGACTTGACACCAGAGAGGCTGAATACCGCACTGAGTCAATGCGGTCTTAGCCTCTCTGGTGTCAACACTCTGTCTGATTTTGGATTTTTTTTTTTTTTTTCAAAGTCAGACTTGACACCAGAGAGGCTGAATACCGCACTGAGTCAATGCGGTCTTCGCCTCTCTGGTGTCAACACTCTGTCTGATTTTGGATTTTTTTTTTTTTTTTCAAAGTCAGACTTGACACCAGAGAGGCTGAATACCGCACTGAGTCAATGCGGTCTTAGCCTCTCTGGTCTCAACACTCTGTCTGATTTTGGATTTTTTTTTTTTTTCAAAGTCAGACTTGACACCAGAGAGGCTGAATACCGCACTGAGTCAATGCGGTCTTAGCCTCTCTGGTCTCAACACTCTGTCTGATTTTGGATTTTTTTTTTTTTTTTTCCAAAATCAGACTTGACACCAGAGAGGCTGAATACCGCACTGAGTCAATGCGGTCTTAGCCTCTCTGGTGTCAACACTCTGTCTGATTTTGGATTATTTATTTTTTTCCAAAATCAGACTTGACACCAGAGAGGCTGAATACCGCACTGAGTCAATGCGGTCTTAGCCTCTCTGGTGTCAACACTCTGTCTGATTTTGGATTTTTTTTTTTTTTTCAAAGTCAGACTTGACACCAGAGAGGCTGAATACCGCACTGAGTCAATGCGGTCTTAGCCTCTCTGGTCTCAACACTCTGTCTGATTTTGGATTTTTTTTTTTTTTTTCAAAGTCAGACTTGACACCAGAGAGGCTGAATACCGCACTGAGTCAATGCGGTCTTAGCCTCTCTGGTGTCAACACTCTGTCTGATTTTGGATTTTTTTTTTTTTTTTCAAAGTCAGACTTGACACCAGAGAGGCTGAATACCGCACTGAGTCAATGCGGTCTTAGCCTCTCTGGTCTCAACACTCTGTCTGATTTTGGATTTTTTTTTTTTTTTAAAGTCAGACTTGACACCAGAGAGGCTGAATACCGCACTGAGTCAATGCGGTCTTAGCCTCTCTGGTCTCAACACTCTGTCTGATTTTGGATTTTTTTTTTTTTTCCAAAGTCAGACTTGACACCAGAGAGGCTGAATACCGCACTGAGTCAATGCGGTCTTAGCCTCTCTGGTCTCAACACTCTGTCTGATTTTGGATTTTTTTTTTTTTTTTCAAAGTCAGACTTGACACCAGAGAGGCTGAATACCGCACTGAGTCAATGCGGTCTTAGCCTCTCTGGTCTCAACACTCTGTCTGATTTTGGATTTTTTTTTTTTTTTTCAAAGTCAGACTTGACACCAGAGAGGCTGAATACCGCACTGAGTCAATGCGGTCTTAGCCTCTCTGGTCTCAACACTCTGTCTGATTTTGGATTTTTTTTTTTTTTTTCAAAGTCAGACTTGACACCAGAGAGGCTGAATACCGCACTGAGTCAATGCGGTCTTAGCCTCTCTGGTGTCAACACTCTGTCTGATTTTGGATTTTTTTTTTTTTTTTCAAAGTCAGACTTGACACCAGAGAGGCTGAATACCGCACTGAGTCAATGCGGTCTTAGCCTCTCTGGTCTCAACACTCTGTCTGATTTTGGATTTTTTTTTTTTTTTTCAAAGTCAGACTTGACACCAGAGAGGCTGAATACCGCACTGAGTCAATGCGGTCTTAGCCTCTCTGGTCTCAACACTCTGTCTGATTTTGGATTTTTTTTTTTTTTTTTCCAAAATCAGACTTGACACCAGAGAGGCTGAATACCGCACTGAGTCAATGCGGTCTTAGCCTCTCTGGTCTCAACACTCTGTCTGATTTTGGATTTTTTATTTTTTTTTTCAAAGTCAGACTTGACACCAGAGAGGCTGAATACCGCACTGAGTCAATGCGGTCTTAGCCTCTCTGGTCTCAACACTCTGTCTGATTTTGGATTTTTTTTTTTTTTTTCAAAGTCAGACTTGACACCAGAGAGGCTGAATACCGCACTGAGTCAATGCGGTCTTAGCCTCTCTGGTCTCAACACTCTGTCTGATTTTGGATTTTTTTTTTTTTTTTCAAAGTCAGACTTGACACCAGAGAGGCTGAATACCGCACTGAGTCAATGCGGTCTTAGCCTCTCTGGTCTCAACACTCTGTCTGATTTTGGATTTTTTTTTTTTTTTTCAAAGTCAGACTTGACACCAGAGAGGCTGAATACCGCACTGAGTCAATGCGGTCTTAGCCTCTCTGGTCTCAACACTCTGTCTGATTTTGGATTTTTTTTTTTTTTTTTCCAAAATCAGACTTGACACCAGAGAGGCTGAATACCGCACTGAGTCAATGCGGTCTTAGCCTCTCTGGTCTCAACACTCGGTCTGATTTTGGATTTTTTTTTTTTTTTCCCAAAATCAGACTTGACACCAGAGAGGCTGAATACCGCACTGAGTCAATGCGGTCTTAGCCTCTCTGGTCTCAACACTCTGTCTGATTTTGGATTTTTTTTTTTTTTTTCAAAGTCAGACTTGACACCAGAGAGGCTGAATACCGCACTGAGTCAATGCGGTCTTAGCCTCTCTGGTGTCAACACTCTGTCTGATTTTGGATTTTTTTTTTTTTTTTCAAAGTCAGACTTGACACCAGAGAGGCTGAATACCGCACTGAGTCAATGCGGTCTTAGCCTCTCTGGTCTCAACACTCTGTCTGATTTTGGATTTTTTTTTTTTTTTTCAAAGTCAGACTTGACACCAGAGAGGCTGAATACCGCACTGAGTCAATGCGGTCTTAGCCTCTCTGGTCTCAACACTCTGTCTGATTTTGGATTTTTTTTTTTTTTTTCAAAGTCAGACTTGACACCAGAGAGGCTGAATACCGCACTGAGTCAATGCGGTCTTAGCCTCTCTGGTGTCAACACTCTGTCTGATTTTGGATTTTTTTTTTTTTTTTCAAAGTCAGACTTGACACCAGAGAGGCTGAATACCGCACTGAGTCAATGCGGTCTTAGCCTCTCTGGTGTCAACACTCTGTCTGATTTTGGATTTTTTTTTTTTTTTTCAAAGTCAGACTTGACACCAGAGAGGCTGAATACCGCACTGAGTCAATGCGGTCTTAGCCTCTCTGGTCTCAACACTCTGTCTGATTTTGGATTTTTTTTTTTTTTTTCAAAGTCAGACTTGACACCAGAGAGGCTGAATACCGCACTGAGTCAATGCGGTCTTAGCCTCTCTGGTCTCAACACTCTGTCTGATTTTGGATTTTTTTTTTTTTTTTTCCAAAATCAGACTTGACACCAGAGAGGCTGAATACCGCACTGAGTCAATGCGGTCTTAGCCTCTCTGGTGTCAACACTCTGTCTGATTTTGGATTTTTTTTTTTTTTCCAAAATCAGACTTGACACCAGAGAGGCTGAATACCGCACTGAGTCAATGCGGTCTTAGCCTCTCTGGTGTCAACACTCTGTCTGATTTTGGATTTTTTTTTTTTTTTCAAAGTCAGACTTGACACCAGAGAGGCTGAATACCGCACTGAGTCAATGCGGTCTTAGCCTCTCTGGTCTCAACACTCTGTCTGATTTTGGATTTTTTTTTTTTTTTTCAAAGTCAGACTTGACACCAGAGAGGCTGAATACCGCACTGAGTCAATGCGGTCTTAGCCTCTCTGGTGTCAACACTCTGTCTGATTTTGGATTTTTTTTTTTTTTTTCAAAGTCAGACTTGACACCAGAGAGGCTGAATACCGCACTGAGTCAATGCGGTCTTAGCCTCTCTGGTCTCAACACTCTGTCTGATTTTGGATTTTTTTTTTTTTTTTCAAAGTCAGACTTGACACCAGAGAGGCTGAATACCGCACTGAGTCAATGCGGTCTTAGCCTCTCTGGTCTCAACACTCTGTCTGATTTTGGATTTTTTTTTTTTTTCCAAAGTCAGACTTGACACCAGAGAGGCTGAATACCGCACTGAGTCAATGCGGTCTTAGCCTCTCTGGTCTCAACACTCTGTCTGATTTTGGATTTTTTTTTTTTTTTTCAAAGTCAGACTTGACACCAGAGAGGCTGAATACCGCACTGAGTCAATGCGGTCTTAGCCTCTCTGGTCTCAACACTCTGTCTGATTTTGGATTTTTTTTTTTTTTTTCAAAGTCAGACTTGACACCAGAGAGGCTGAATACCGCACTGAGTCAATGCGGTCTTAGCCTCTCTGGTGTCAACACTCTGTCTGATTTTGGATTTTTTTTTTTTTTTTCAAAGTCAGACTTGACACCAGAGAGGCTGAATACCGCACTGAGTCAATGCGGTCTTAGCCTCTCTGGTCTCAACACTCTGTCTGATTTTGGATTTTTTTTTTTTTTTTCAAAGTCAGACTTGACACCAGAGAGGCTGAATACCGCACTGAGTCAATGCGGTCTTAGCCTCTCTGGTCTCAACACTCTGTCTGATTTTGGATTTTTTTTTTTTTTTTCAAAGTCAGACTTGACACCAGAGAGGCTGAATACCGCACTGAGTCAATGCGGTCTTAGCCTCTCTGGTGTCAACACTCTGTCTGATTTTGGATTTTTTTTTTTTTTTTCAAAGTCAGACTTGACACCAGAGAGGCTGAATACCGCACTGAGTCAATGCGGTCTTGGCCTCTCTGGTCTCAACACTCTGTCTGATTTTGGATTTTTTTTTTTTTTTTTCAAAGTCAGACTTGACACCAGAGAGGCTGAATACCGCACTGAGTCAATGCGGTCTTAGCCTCTCTGGTCTCAACACTCTGTCTGATTTTGGATTTTTTTTTTTTTTTTCAAAGTCAGACTTGACACCAGAGAGGCTGAATACCGCACTGAGTCAATGCGGTCTTAGCCTCTCTGGTGTCAACACTCTGTCTGATTTTGGATTTTTTTTTTTTTTTTCAAAGTCAGACTTGACACCAGAGAGGCTGAATACCGCACTGAGTCAATGCGGTCTTAGCCTCTCTGGTCTCAACACTCTGTCTGATTTTGGATTTTTTTTTTTTTTTTCAAAGTCAGACTTGACACCAGAGAGGCTGAATACCGCACTGAGTCAATGCGGTCTTAGCCTCTCTGGTCTCAACTAGGGATGGCACGATATCATTTTTTCGTGACCGATACCGATACCGATATTACAACCTTGAGTATCTGCCGATACCGATATCAACCGATCCGATACAAATATTCTACTAAAGCTAAAATAAATATACAGCTCACAACATGACTCAGTTATACTGGTGCTTCTTTTTATTGAAGCTTTTTCACAGTCAAACAGAACTTTCAGCAGCATTTTTGATTGGTCAGCAGCATCATTTCAAACATGCAAATGACAACGTGCAACTTTGTGCAAAAGTTTAAATCTGAGTATAACTAAAAAAACACTGTAAAAAAATACTGGATTAATCTCAATATACTCACTGACATAGCAAGAACTTAAATATAACTTAACATAGAAATAAAAGCATCTCCAGTATAAAATCTTAAACTGTACAGTGGAACACAGTGGTAGCACAAAACAAGTTGCAATGTAGACCATAACTTAACTCTAATAACTTAACATGAAAATAAAAGCATCTCCATACAGTAACATGTACAGTGGAACACATTATGGTAGATATATGGCAGGTGGTGGATATCTAATTTGGAACTAAACTCTTCTTCTAGCTAGTTTACTTCAGTTCAAGCTTCTCCACAAATAAAACACAATGACATGTATTCTTCATTCAATATAAAATAAAGTTTGGAATGGATATAATTCCACTTCAGTATGAAAATTGCAATGTAAACTAAAATATTTGGTTCAAGTGTACCCTTAAGTTGAGAAGGCATAGCAGCAGCTACCTGACCTAAAAAAAAAATACTGGCTTGTAAAAAAAAAATACTGGCTTGTTGTTTTTTGTTCACTTTAACATGAGAGGCAGATTCTTCTTGAGAAAGATGAGCATTTCAGCCTTCTCAGCTTTCAGTCTGTTTCTCCTTTCATCAATAATGATGGAGGCTGAGCTGAAGAGCCTCTCGCTCTCCACGCTTGTTGAAGGTGCACAGAGAAATTTCATTGCAGTGGCTGCCAGGGAAGGCAGTCTAGGTTGGTTGGTTTTCCAGTAGAGCAGTGGATTGTCCTTACTCTTAAGAATTGGCTCGCTGAGGTAGGTCTGCACATGGATGTATGAGGTGGGTGTTGCAGGACCAGCAGGTTCTGTGCTTTCCCCTTCCTCCAAGATTTCATCAAACATGCTTTCAATGCTGCTCTTGTTGGGAGCCTCCACCCGTGTAGTCTTTCTTGCTGGCTGGGAGGCTGCTGCATCAGATGAGGTCCCCTCTACTGGCTGGGAGGCTGCTGCATCAGATGAGGTCCCCTCTACTGGCTGGGAGGCTGCTGCTGCATCAGATGAGGTCCCCTCTACTGGCTGGGAAGCTGCTGAAACAGATGAGGTCCCCTCTGCTGGCTGGGTGGCTTCTTCTGATGTGGTCCCCCTCTTCAACACTTCTTCCATCTTCCTCACCTCTGCCATTAAGGCATCCTTTGCAAGTCTTTGTCCTTCTGCATTTGTGAAGAACCTGGAACGACAAAATACACACATACACATACTATCATTAGATGTGAATTTCTCTCTCTCTCTCTCTCTCTCTCACACACACACACACAGGTGTGGGATTTGTGTGTATTTCTCTCTATCCCCATCTCTCCATCTCTTTCTCAAATACATACAAGATAATCATTATTAAATAGTTATATACCCCACACCCCATCTCTCACACACAAGACAATATATCTCTCTCTCTCTCTCTCTCACACGCACACACACACACACACACACACACACACACACACACACACACACACACACACACACACACACACACACACACACACACACACACACACACACACACACACACACACACACAAGATAATCAGATTATAAACAGATATCAACTAAAGCCTCTCTCTCACTCACACACACACACACACACACACACACACACACACACACACACACACACACACACACACACACACACACAGAGAGAGAGAGAGAAACATATTCAATAAAATTAACAGAGACACAACATACCTGTCTTTGTATCGTGGATCCAGTTGTGTTGCAACTGAGTATAGTGGCTCAGATTCCAGATCTCTGAAGCGTCTGTTCACAGCATCAAGCAGGGTGGCTTTCATCTTCTTAATCCCCTCGTCGGCACTGTTTTCTCGAGTAAGAAGGCGTTTGAGGACAGCAACCATGGGGATGACATCAGATGCACAGGCCGATGCAGAGCTCACCTGCTTTGTCAGCTCTTCAAAGGGGGCTAGAGCTGCGACAGTCTTTTCCAGTACACCCCACTGGCTTGCAGTCAACACGGCTGGCATTTCATACTCCGCTGAGTATGCGCAAAGCACACGTTTCTGTTCAATGAGGCTCTCGATCATATAATATGTGCTGTTCCACCTCGTTCGTACATCTTGTTGCAGACGCTTCGGCTTCTTTGACATATCGACTTGAATGTCCTCCAAGCGTGAATACGCAAGTGGCGAGTGCTTGAAGTGTCCCACAATTTTTCTGCCTATGGCAACAGCATCAGTTACACTACGCTGTGAAAGCAGTCCCTCATTCACAATAAGTTGCAGCGTATGCGCCAAGCATCCCAAACTGGCAACGCCCATCGTATCCATTGCTTTTTTGACGTTACTGGCATTGTCCCTTAAAATGACATGGACTTTGCTCTTGACAATATTCCATGCCTGCAACATCTCTTCTGTTGCTGCAGCGATGGAATCTCCTGTGTGTGAGCCACGGAACTCCTTGGCATGCAGCACTGCTCTTTGCAAAGTAAAACTTGAGTCTATCCACTGTGCTGTCAGACTTAGTAATGACATTGGACACACGTCTGAGCTCCAGATGTCAGTTGTCAAACTAATCGCGGAAACATCTTCCAAGCATTTCAAAATGAATCCACGCACTTCCTCGTACTTTTTTGGGATAGCCGTATCAGAAATGAAATGCCGGTTCGGCATGGCGTAACGAGGCTCCAGTTGTTCAACTAAGCGTTGGAAACCCACATTTTCAACAACAGAAAGCGGCTGGTCATCCAGCACAATGAACTCGGTGATTTTATCCGTTATCATCTTTGCCTTGCTGCTGTTTGGAGCAAGTTTGTCACGCTTCTGAAGTGATTCCAGCAATGTTTGTTGTTGCGGCTCACGCTTCCTCTTGGCACTCGTTGTCGCCACAAACTCAGCATACTCCTTTCCGTGGTGTTTCTGCAAATGTTTGATCAAGTTTGTGGTGTTAAAAGATGTAGAGCTGCTGCCACCCCTCGAAATACTCGCTTTGCACAAACTGCAATCGGCTGTTTTGCTCTTTTCTTCTTTCAGCGTAAAATATGTCCACACGGCCGACATGACACCAGCAGCACAGCACACTACAGCTCAGTCACGTGACATGCTGCTCAGCAACAGTGCCGTCTCTCTTTACGGCACGTCGTGCAACGTTTAGAGAGGCATTTCCCTGATTGTTTGAGATAATTTGAGCGCATGGATCGGATCGGACATTATTATTTTTTCATGACCGATATCCGATCCGGCTATTTTGGCCGTATCGGTACCGATACCGATACTGAATATCGGATCGGACCATCCCTAGTCTCAACACTCTGTCTGATTTTGGATTTTTTTTTTTTTTTTCAAAGTCAGACTTGACACCAGAGAGGCTGAATACCGCACTGAGTCAATGCGGTCTTAGCCTCTCTGGTGTCAACACTCTGTCTGATTTTGGATTTTTTTTTTTTTTTTCAAAGTCAGACTTGACACCAGAGAGGCTGAATACCGCACTGAGTCAATGCGGTCTTAGCCTCTCTGGTCTCAACACTCTGTCTGATTTTGGATTTTTTTTTTTTTTTTCAAAGTCAGACTTGACACCAGAGAGGCTGAATACCGCACTGAGTCAATGCGGTCTTAGCCTCTCTGGTCTCAACACTCTGTCTGATTTTGGATTTTTTTTTTTTTTTTCAAAGTCAGACTTGACACCAGAGAGGCTGAATACCGCACTGAGTCAATGCGGTCTTAGCCTCTCTGGTGTCAACACTCTGTCTGATTTTGGATTTTTTTTTTTTTTTTCAAAGTCAGACTTGACACCAGAGAGGCTGAATACCGCACTGAGTCAATGCGGTCTTAGCCTCTCTGGTCTCAACACTCTGTCTGATTTTGGATTTTTTTTTTTTTTTTCAAAGTCAGACTTGACACCAGAGAGGCTGAATACCGCACTGAGTCAATGCGGTCTTAGCCTCTCTGGTCTCAACACTCTGTCTGATTTTGGATTTTTTTTTTTTTTTTCAAAGTCAGACTTGACACCAGAGAGGCTGAATACCGCACTGAGTCAATGCGGTCTTAGCCTCTCTGGTGTCAACTCTCTGTCTGATTTTGGATTTTTTTTTTTTTTTTCAAAGTCAGACTTGACACCAGAGAGGCTGAATACCGCACTGAGTCAATGCGGTCTTAGCCTCTCTGGTCTCAACACTCTGTCTGATTTTGGATTTTTTTTTTTTTTTTCAAAGTCAGACTTGACACCAGAGAGGCTGAATACCGCACTGAGTCAATGCGGTCTTAGCCTCTCTGGTCTCAACACTCTGTCTGATTTTGGATTTTTTTTTTTTTTTTCAAAGTCAGACTTGACACCAGAGAGGCTGAATACCGCACTGAGTCAATGCGGTCTTAGCCTCTCTGGTGTCAACACTCTGTCTGATTTTGGATTTTTTTTTTTTTTTTCAAAGTCAGACTTGACACCAGAGAGGCTGAATACCGCACTGAGTCAATGCGGTCTTAGCCTCTCTGGTCTCAACACTCTGTCTGATTTTGGATTTTTTTTTTTTTTTTCAAAGTCAGACTTGACACCAGAGAGGCTGAATACCGCACTGAGTCAATGCGGTCTTAGCCTCTCTGGTCTCAACACTCTGTCTGATTTTGGATTTTTTTTTTTTTTTTCAAAGTCAGACTTGACACCAGAGAGGCTGAATACCGCACTGAGTCAATGCGGTCTTAGCCTCTCTGGTGTCAACACTCTGTCTGATTTTGGATTTTTTTTTTTTTTTTCAAAGTCAGACTTGACACCAGAGAGGCTGAATACCGCACTGAGTCAATGCGGTCTTAGCCTCTCTGGTCTCAACACTCTGTCTGATTTTGGATTTTTTTTTTTTTTTCAAAGTCAGACTTGACACCAGAGAGGCTGAATACCGCACTGAGTCAATGCGGTCTTAGCCTCTCTGGTCTCAACACTCTGTCTGATTTTGGATTTTTTTTTTTTTTCCAAAGTCAGACTTGACACCAGAGAGGCTGAATACCGCACTGAGTCAATGCGGTCTTAGCCTCTCTGGTCTCAACACTCTGTCTGATTTTGGATTTTTTTTTTTTTTTTTCAAAGTCAGACTTGACACCAGAGAGGCTGAATACCGCACTGAGTCAATGCGGTCTTAGCCTCTCTGGTCTCAACACTCTGTCTGATTTTGGATTTTTTTTTTTTTTTTCAAAGTCAGACTTGACACCAGAGAGGCTGAATACCGCACTGAGTCAATGCGGTCTTAGCCTCTCTGGTGTCAACACTCTGTCTGATTTTGGATTTTTTTTTTTTTTTTCAAAGTCAGACTTGACACCAGAGAGGCTGAATACCGCACTGAGTCAATGCGGTCTTAGCCTCTCTGGTCTCAACACTCTGTCTGATTTTGGATTTTTTTTTTTTTTTTCAAAGTCAGACTTGACACCAGAGAGGCTGAATACCGCACTGAGTCAATGCGGTCTTAGCCTCTCTGGTGTCAACACTCTGTCTGATTTTTGATTTTTTTTTTTTTTTTCAAAGTCAGACTTGACACCAGAGAGGCTGAATACCGCACTGAGTCAATGCGGTCTTAGCCTCTCTGGTCTCAACACTCTGTCTGATTTTGGATTTTTTTTTTTTTTTTCAAAGTCAGACTTGACACCAGAGAGGCTGAATACCGCACTGAGTCAATGCGGTCTTAGCCTCTCTGGTCTCAACACTCTGTCTGATTTTGGATTTTTTTTTTTTTTTTCAAAGTCAGACTTGACACCAGAGAGGCTGAATACCGCACTGAGTCAATGCGGTCTTAGCCTCTCTGGTGTCAACACTCTGTCTGATTTTGGATTTTTTTTTTTTTTTTCAAAGTCAGACTTGACACCAGAGAGGCTGAATACCGCACTGAGTCAATGCGGTCTTAGCCTCTCTGGTCTCAACACTCTGTCTGATTTTGGATTTTTTTTTTTTTTTTCAAAGTCAGACTTGACACCAGAGAGGCTGAATACCGCACTGAGTCAATGCGGTCTTAGCCTCTCTGGTCTCAACACTCTGTCTGATTTTGGATTTTTTTTTTTTTTTTCAAAGTCAGACTTGACACCAGAGAGGCTGAATACCGCACTGAGTCAATGCGGTCTTAGCCTCTCTGGTGTCAACACTCTGTCTGATTTTGGATTTTTTTTTTTTTTTTCAAAGTCAGACTTGACACCAGAGAGGCTGAATACCGCACTGAGTCAATGCGGTCTTAGCCTCTCTGGTCTCAACACTCTGTCTGATTTTGGATTTTTTTTTTTTTTTTTCAAAGTCAGACTTGACACCAGAGAGGCTGAATACCGCACTGAGTCAATGCGGTCTTAGCCTCTCTGGTCTCAACACTCTGTCTGATTTTGGATTTTTTTTTTTTTTTTCAAAGTCAGACTTGACACCAGAGAGGCTGAATACCGCACTGAGTCAATGCGGTCTTAGCCTCTCTGGTGTCAACACTCTGTCTGATTTTGGATTTTTTTTTTTTTTTTCAAAGTCAGACTTGACACCAGAGAGGCTGAATACCGCACTGAGTCAATGCGGTCTTAGCCTCTCTGGTCTCAACACTCTGTCTGATTTTGGATTTTTTTTTTTTTTTTTCAAAGTCAGACTTGACACCAGAGAGGCTGAATACCGCACTGAGTCAATGCGGTCTTAGCCTCTCTGGTCTCAACACTCTGTCTGATTTTGGATTTTTTTTTTTTTTCCAAAGTCAGACTTGACACCAGAGAGGCTGAATACCGCACTGAGTCAATGCGGTCTTAGCCTCTCTGGTCTCAACACTCTGTCTGATTTTGGATTTATTTATTTTTTTTCAAAGTCAGACTTGACACCAGAGAGGCTGAATACCGCACTGAGTCAATGCGGTCTTAGCCTCTCTGGTCTCAACACTCTGTCTGATTTTGGATTTTTTTTTTTTTTTTCAAAGTCAGACTTGACACCAGAGAGGCTGAATACCGCACTGAGTCAATGCGGTCTTAGCCTCTCTGGTGTCAACACTCTGTCTGATTTTGGATTTTTTTTTTTTTTTTTCAAAGTCAGACTTGACACCAGAGAGGCTGAATACCGCACTGAGTCAATGCGGTCTTAGCCTCTCTGGTCTCAACACTCTGTCTGATTTTGGATTTTTTTTTTTTTTTTCAAAGTCAGACTTGACACCAGAGAGGCTGAATACCGCACTGAGTCAATGCGGTCTTAGCCTCTCTGGTCTCAACACTCTGTCTGATTTTGGATTTTTTTTTTTTTTTTCAAAGTCAGACTTGACACCAGAGAGGCTGAATACCGCACTGAGTCAATGCGGTCTTAGCCTCTCTGGTGTCAACACTCTGTCTGATTTTGGATTTTTTTTTTTTTTTTTTCAAAGTCAGACTTGACACCAGAGAGGCTGAATACCGCACTGAGTCAATGCGGTCTTAGCCTCTCTGGTGTCAACACTCTGTCTGATTTTGGATTTTTTTTTTTTTTTTCAAAGTCAGACTTGACACCAGAGAGGCTGAATACCGCACTGAGTCAATGCGGTCTTAGCCTCTCTGGTGTCAACACTCTGTCTGATTTTGGATTTTTTTTTTTTTTTTCAAAGTCAGACTTGACACCAGAGAGGCTGAATACCGCACTGAGTCAATGCGGTCTTAGCCTCTCTGGTCTCAACACTCTGTCTGATTTTGGATTTTTTTTTTTTTTTTCAAAGTCAGACTTGACACCAGAGAGGCTGAATACCGCACTGAGTCAATGCGGTCTTAGCCTCTCTGGTCTCAACACTCTGTCTGATTTTGGATTTTTTTTTTTTTTTTCAAAGTCAGACTTGACACCAGAGAGGCTGAATACCGCACTGAGTCAATGCGGTCTTAGCCTCTCTGGTGTCAACACTCTGTCTGATTTTGGATTTTTTTTTTTTTTTTTCAAAGTCAGACTTGACACCAGAGAGGCTGAATACCGCACTGAGTCAATGCGGTCTTAGCCTCTCTGGTCTCAACACTCGGTCTGATTTTGGATTTTTTTTTTTTTTTTCCAAAGTCAGACTTGACACCAGAGAGGCTGAATACCGCACTGAGTCAATGCGGTCTTAGCCTCTCTGGTCTCAACACTCTGTCTGATTTTGGTTGTTTTTTTTTTTTTTTCCAAAATCAGACTTGACACCAGAGAAGCTGAATACCGCACTGAGTCAATGCGGTCTTAGCCTCTCTGGTGTCAACACTCTGTCTGATTTTGGATTTTTTTTTTTTTTTTTTTCCAAAATCAGACTTGAAACCAGAGAGGCTGAATACCGCACTGAGTCAATGCAGTCTTAGCCTCTCTGGTCTCAACACTCTGTCTGATTTTGGATTTTTTTTTTTTTTTCCAAAGTCAGACTTGACACCAGAGAGGCTGAATACCGCACTGAGTCAATGCGGTCTTAGCCTCTCTGGTCTCAACACTCTGTCTGATTTTGGTTTTTTTTTTTTTTTTTTCCAAAATCAGACTTGACACCAGAGAAGCTGAATACCGCACTGAGTCAATGCGGTCTTAGCCTCTCTGGTGTCAACACTCTGTCTGATTTTGGATTTTTTTTTTTTTTTTTTTTCCAAAATCAGACTTGAAACCAGAGAGGCTGAATACCGCACTGAGTCAATGCAGTCTTAGCCTCTCTGGTCTCAACACTCTGTCTGATTTTGGATTTTTTTTTTTTTTCCAAAGTCAGACTTGACACCAGAGAGGCTGAATACCGCACTGAGTCAATGCGGTCTTAGCCTCTCTGGTCTCAACACTCTGTCTGATTTTGGATTTTTTTTTTTTTTTTCAAAGTCAGACTTGACACCAGAGAGGCTGAATACCGCACTGAGTCAATGCGGTCTTAGCCTCTCTGGTCTCAACACTCTGTCTGATTTTGGATTTTTTTTTTTTTTTCAAAGTCAGACTTGACACCAGAGAGGCTGAATACCGCACTGAGTCAATGCGGTCTTAGCCTCTCTGGTCTCAACACTCTGTCTGATTTTGGATTTTTTTTTTTTTTTTCAAAGTCAGACTTGACACCAGAGAGGCTGAATACCGCACTGAGTCAATGCGGTCTTAGCCTCTCTGGTCTCAACACTCTGTCTGATTTTGGATTTTTTTTTTTTTTTTCAAAGTCAGACTTGACACCAGAGAGGCTGAATACCGCACTGAGTCAATGCGGTCTTAGCCTCTCTGGTCTCAACACTCTGTCTGATTTTGGATTTTTTTTTTTTTTTTCAAAGTCAGACTTGACACCAGAGAGGCTGAATACTGCACTGAGTCAATGCGGTCTTAGCCTCTCTGGTGTCAACACTCTGTCTGATTTTGGATTTTTTTTTTTTTTTTCAAAGTCAGACTTGACACCAGAGAGGCTGAATACCGCACTGAGTCAATGCGGTCTTAGCCTCTCTGGTGTCAACACTCTGTCTGATTTTGGATTTTTTTTTTTTTTTTCAAAGTCAGACTTGACACCAGAGAGGCTGAATACCGCACTGAGTCAATGCGGTCTTAGCCTCTCTGGTCTCAACACTCTGTCTGATTTTGGATTTTTTTTTTTTTTTCAAAGTCAGACTTGACACCAGAGAGGCTGAATACCGCACTGAGTCAATGCGGTCTTAGCCTCTCTGGTCTCAACACTCTGTCTGATTTTGGATTTTTTTTTTTTTTTTCAAAGTCAGACTTGACACCAGAGAGGCTGAATACCGCACTGAGTCAATGCGGTCTTAGCCTCTCTGGTGTCAACACTCTGTCTGATTTTGGATTTTTTTTTTTTTTTTCAAAGTCAGACTTGACACCAGAGAGGCTGAATACCGCACTGAGTCAATGCGGTCTTAGCCTCTCTGGTCTCAACACTCTGTCTGATTTTGGATTTTTTTTTTTTTTTTTCCAAAATCAGACTTGACACCAGAGAGGCTGAATACCGCACTGAGTCAATGCGGTCTTAGCCTCTCTGGTGTCAACACTCTGTCTGATTTTGGATTTTTTTTTTTTTTTTCAAAGTCAGACTTGACACCAGAGAGGCTGAATACCGCACTGAGTCAATGCGGTCTTAGCCTCTCTGGTCTCAACACTCTGTCTGATTTTGGATTTTTTTTTTTTTTTTTCCAAAATCAGACTTGACACCAGAGAGGCTGAATACCGCACTGAGTCAATGCGGTCTTAGCCTCTCTGGTGTCAACACTCTGTCTGATTTTGGATTTTTTTTTTTTTTCCAAAATCAGACTTGACACCAGAGAGGCTGAATACCGCACTGAGTCAATGCGGTCTTAGCCTCTCTGGTCTCAACACTCGGTCTGATTTTGGATTTTTTTTTTTTTTTCCAAAATCAGACTTGACACCAGAGAGGCTGAATACCGCACTGAGTCAATGCGGTCTTAGCCTCTCTGGTCTCAACACTCTGTCTGATTTTGGATTTTTTTTTTTTTTTTTCCAAAATCAGACTTGACACCAGAGAGGCTGAATACCGCACTGAGTCAATGCGGTCTTAGCCTCTCTGGTGTCAACACTCTGTCTGATTTTGGATTTTTTTTTTTTTTCCAAAATCAGACTTGACACCAGAGAGGCTGAATACCGCACTGAGTCAATGCGGTCTTAGCCTCTCTGGTCTCAACACTCGGTCTGATTTTGGATTTTTTTTTTTTTTTTCCCAAAATCAGACTTGACACCAGAGAGGCTGAATACCGCACTGAGTCAATGCGGTCTTAGCCTCTCTGGTCTCAACACTCTGTCTGATTTTGGATTTTTTTTTTTTTTTTTCAAAGTCAGACTTGACACCAGAGAGGCTGAATACCGCACTGAGTCAATGCGGTCTTAGCCTCTCTGGTCTCAACACTCTGTCTGATTTTGGATTTTTTTTTTTTTTTCAAAGTCAGACTTGACACCAGAGAGGCTGAATACCGCACTGAGTCAATGCGGTCTTAGCCTCTCTGGTCTCAACACTCTGTCTGATTTTGGATTTTTTTTTTTTTTTTCAAAGTCAGACTTGACACCAGAGAGGCTGAATACCGCACTGAGTCAATGCGGTCTTAGCCTCTCTGGTGTCAACACTCTGTCTGATTTTGGATTTTTTTTTTTTTTTTCAAAGTCAGACTTGACACCAGAGAGGCTGAATACCGCACTGAGTCAATGCGGTCTTAGCCTCTCTGGTCTCAACACTCTGTCTGATTTTGGATTTTTTTTTTTTTTTTCAAAGTCAGACTTGACACCAGAGAGGCTGAATACCGCACTGAGTCAATGCGGTCTTAGCCTCTCTGGTCTCAACACTCTGTCTGATTTTTGATTTTTTTTTTTTTTTTCAAAGTCAGACTTGACACCAGAGAGGCTGAATACCGCACTGAGTCAATGCGGTCTTAGCCTCTCTGGTGTCAACACTCTGTCTGATTTTGGATTTTTTTTTTTTTTTTCAAAGTCAGACTTGACACCAGAGAGGCTGAATACCGCACTGAGTCAATGCGGTCTTAGCCTCTCTGGTGTCAACACTCTGTCTGATTTTGGATTTTTTTTTTTTTTTCCAAAATCAGACTTGACACCAGAGAGGCTGAATACCGCACTGAGTCAATGCGGTCTTAGCCTCTCTGGTCTCAACACTCGGTCTGATTTTGGATTTTTTTTTTTTTTTTTCCAAAATCAGACTTGACACCAGAGAGGCTGAATACCGCACTGAGTCAATGCGGTCTTAGCCTCTCTGGTGTCAACACTCTGTCTGATTTTGGATTTTTTTTTTTTTTTCCAAAATCAGACTTGACACCAGAGAGGCTGAATACCGCACTGAGTCAATGCGGTCTTAGCCTCTCTGGTCTCAACACTCGGTCTGATTTTGGATTTTTTTTTTTTTTTCCCAAAATCAGACTTGACACCAGAGAGGCTGAATACCGCACTGAGTCAATGCGGTCTTAGCCTCTCTGGTCTCAACACTCTGTCTGATTTTGGTTGTTTTTTTTTTTTTTCCAAAATCAGACTTGACACCAGAGAAGCTGAATACCGCACTGAGTCAATGCGGTCTTAGCCTCTCTGGTGTCAACACTCTGTCTGATTTTGGATTTTTTTTTTTTTTTTTTTTCCAAAATCAGACTTGAAACCAGAGAGGCTGAATACCGCACTGAGTCAATGCAGTCTTAGCCTCTCTGGTCTCAACACTCTGTCTGATTTTGGATTTTTTTTTTTTTTTCCAAAGTCAGACTTGACACCAGAGAGGCTGAATACCGCACTGAGTCAATGCGGTCTTAGCCTCTCTGGTCTCAACACTCTGTCTGATTTTGGATTTTTTTTTTTTTTTCAAAGTCAGACTTGACACCAGAGAGGCTGAATACCGCACTGAGTCAATGCGGTCTTAGCCTCTCTGGTCTCAACACTCTGTCTGATTTTGGATTTTTTTTTTTTTTTTTAAAGTCAGACTTGACACCAGAGAGGCTGAATACCGCACTGAGTCAATGCGGTCTTAGCCTCTCTGGTGTCAACACTCTGTCTGATTTTGGATTTTTTTTTTTTTTTTCAAAGTCAGACTTGACACCAGAGAGGCTGAATACCGCACTGAGTCAATGCGGTCTTAGCCTCTCTGGTCTCAACACTCTGTCTGATTTTGGATTTTTTTTTTTTTTTTCAAAGTCAGACTTGACACCAGAGAGGCTGAATACCGCACTGAGTCAATGCGGTCTTAGCCTCTCTGGTCTCAACACTCTGTCTGATTTTGGATTTTTTTTTTTTTTTTCAAAGTCAGACTTGACACCAGAGAGGCTGAATACCGCACTGAGTCAATGCGGTCTTAGCCTCTCTGGTCTCAACACTCTGTCTGATTTTGGATTTTTTTTTTTTTTTCAAAGTCAGACTTGACACCAGAGAGGCTGAATACCGCACTGAGTCAATGCGGTCTTAGCCTCTCTGGTCTCAACACTCTGTCTGATTTTGGATTTTTTTTTTTTTTTTCAAAGTCAGACTTGACACCAGAGAGGCTGAATACCGCACTGAGTCAATGCGGTCTTAGCCTCTCTGGTCTCAACACTCTGTCTGATTTTGGATTTTTTTTTTTTTTTTTTCCAAAATCAGACTTGACACCAGAGAGGCTGAATACCGCACTGAGTCAATGCGGTCTTAGCCTCTCTGGTGTCAACACTCTGTCTGATTTTGGATTTTTTTTTTTTTTCCAAAATCAGACTTGACACCAGAGAGGCTGAATACCGCACTGAGTCAATGCGGTCTTAGCCTCTCTGGTCTCAACACTCGGTCTGATTTTGGATTTTTTTTTTTTTTCCCAAAATCAGACTTGACACCAGAGAGGCTGAATACCGCACTGAGTCAATGCGGTCTTAGCCTCTCTGGTCTCAACACTCTGTCTGATTTTGGATTTTTTTTTTTTTTCCAAAGTCAGACTTGACACCAGAGAGGCTGAATACCGCACTGAGTCAATGCGGTCTTAGCCTCTCTGGTCTCAACACTCTGTCTGATTTTGGATTTTTTTTTTTTTTTTCAAAGTCAGACTTGACACCAGAGAGGCTGAATACCGCACTGAGTCAATGCGGTCTTAGCCTCTCTGGTCTCAACACTCTGTCTGATTTTGGATTTTTTTTTTTTTTTTCAAAGTCAGACTTGACACCAGAGAGGCTGAATACCGCACTGAGTCAATGCGGTCTTAGCCTCTCTGGTGTCAACACTCTGTCTGATTTTGGATTATTTTTTTTTTTTTCAAAGTCAGACTTGACACCAGAGAGGCTGAATACCGCACTGAGTCAATGCGGTCTTAGCCTCTCTGGTCTCAACACTCTGTCTGATTTTGGATTTTTTTTTTTTTTTCAAAGTCAGACTTGACACCAGAGAGGCTGAATACCGCACTGAGTCAATGCGGTCTTAGCCTCTCTGGTCTCAACACTCTGTCTGATTTTGGATTTTTTTTTTTTTTTTCAAAGTCAGACTTGACACCAGAGAGGCTGAATACCGCACTGAGTCAATGCGGTCTTAGCCTCTCTGGTGTCAACACTCTGTCTGATTTTGGATTTTTTTTTTTTTTTTCAAAGTCAGACTTGACACCAGAGAGGCTGAATACCGCACTGAGTCAATGCGGTCTTAGCCTCTCTGGTCTCAACACTCTGTCTGATTTTGGATTTTTTTTTTTTTTTTCAAAGTCAGACTTGACACCAGAGAGGCTGAATACCGCACTGAGTCAATGCGGTCTTAGCCTCTCTGGTCTCAACACTCTGTCTGATTTTGGATTTTTTTTTTTTTTTTCAAAGTCAGACTTGACACCAGAGAGGCTGAATACCGCACTGAGTCAATGCGGTCTTAGCCTCTCTGGTGTCAACACTCTGTCTGATTTTGGATTTTTTTTTTTTTTTTCAAAGTCAGACTTGACACCAGAGAGGCTGAATACCGCACTGAGTCAATGCGGTCTTAGCCTCTCTGGTCTCAACACTCTGTCTGATTTTGGATTTTTTTTTTTTTTTTTCCAAAATCAGACTTGACACCAGAGAGGCTGAATACCGCACTGAGTCAATGCGGTCTTAGCCTCTCTGGTGTCAACACTCTGTCTGATTTTGGATTTTTTTTTTTTTTTCCAAAATCAGACTTGACACCAGAGAGGCTGAATACCGCACTGAGTCAATGCGGTCTTAGCCTCTCTGGTCTCAACACTCGGTCTGATTTTGGATTTTTTTTTTTTTTCCCAAAATCAGACTTGACACCAGAGAGGCTGAATACCGCACTGAGTCAATGCGGTCTTAGCCTCTCTGGTCTCAACACTCTGTCTGATTTTGGTTGTTTTTTTTTTTTTTTCCAAAATCAGACTTGACACCAGAGAAGCTGAATACCGCACTGAGTCAATGCGGTCTTAGCCTCTCTGGTGTCAACACTCTGTCTGATTTTGGATTTTTTTTTTTTTTTTTTTTCCAAAATCAGACTTGAAACCAGAGAGGCTGAATACCGCACTGAGTCAATGCAGTCTTAGCCTCTCTGGTCTCAACACTCTGTCTGATTTTGGATTTTTTTTTTTTTTCCAAAGTCAGACTTGACACCAGAGAGGCTGAATACCGCACTGAGTCAATGCGGTCTTAGCCTCTCTGGTCTCAACACTCTGTCTGATTTTGGATTTTTTTTTTTTTTTTCAAAGTCAGACTTGACACCAGAGAGGCTGAATACCGCACTGAGTCAATGCAGTCTTAGCCTCTCTGGTCTCAACACTCTGTCTGATTTTGGATTTTTTTTTTTTTTTTCAAAGTCAGACTTGACACCAGAGAGGCTGAATACCGCACTGAGTCAATGCGGTCTTAGCCTCTCTGGTCTCAACACTCTGTCTGATTTTGGAATTTTTTTTTTTTTTTCAAAGTCAGACTTGACACCAGAGAGGCTGAATACCGCACTGAGTCAATGCGGTCTTAGCCTCTCTGGTGTCAACACTGTCTGATTTTGGATTTTTTTTTTTTTTTTCAAAGTCAGACTTGACACCAGAGAAGCTGAATACCGCACTGAGTCAATGCGGTCTTAGCCTCTCTGGTCTCAACACTCGGTCTGATTTTGGATTTTTTTTTTTTTTCCCAAAATCAGACTTGACACCAGAGAGGCTGAATACCGCACTGAGTCAATGCGGTCTTAGCCTCTCTGGTCTCAACACTCTGTCTGATTTTGGTTGTTTTTTTTTTTTTTTCCAAAATCAGACTTGACACCAGAGAAGCTGAATACCGCACTGAGTCAATGCGGTCTTAGCCTCTCTGGTGTCAACACTCTGTCTGATTTTGGATTTTTTTTTTTTTTTTTTTCCAAAATCAGACTTGAAACCAGAGAGGCTGAATACCGCACTGAGTCAATGCAGTCTTAGCCTCTCTGGTCTCAACACTCTGTCTGATTTTGGATTTTTTTTTTTTTTCCAAAGTCAGACTTGACACCAGAGAGGCTGAATACCGCACTGAGTCAATGCGGTCTTAGCCTCTCTGGTCTCAACACTCTGTCTGATTTTGGATTTTTTTTTTTTTTTTTAAAGTCAGACTTGACACCAGAGAGGCTGAATACCGCACTGAGTCAATGCGGTCTTAGCCTCTCTGGTGTCAACACTCTGTCTGATTTTGGATTTTTTTTTTTTTTTTCAAAGTCAGACTTGACACCAGAGAGGCTGAATACCGCACTGAGTCAATGCGGTCTTAGCCTCTCTGGTCTCAACACTCTGTCTGATTTTGGATTTTTTTTTTTTTTTTTAAAGTCAGACTTGACACCAGAGAGGCTGAATACCGCACTGAGTCAATGCGGTCTTAGCCTCTCTGGTCTCAACACTCTGTCTGATTTTGGATTTTTTTTTTTTTTTTCAAAGTCAGACTTGACACCAGAGAGGCTGAATACCGCACTGAGTCAATGCGGTCTTAGCCTCTCTGGTCTCAACACTCTGTCTGATTTTGGATTTTTTTTTTTTTTTCAAAGTCAGACTTGACACCAGAGAGGCTGAATACCGCACTGAGTCAATGCGGTCTTAGCCTCTCTGGTCTCAACACTCTGTCTGATTTTGGATTTTTTTTTTTTTTTTCAAAGTCAGACTTGACACCAGAGAGGCTGAATACCGCACTGAGTCAATGCGGTCTTAGCCTCTCTGGTCTCAACACTCTGTCTGATTTTGAATTTTTTTTTTTTTTTTTCCAAAATCAGACTTGACACCAGAGAGGCTGAATACCGCACTGAGTCAATGCGGTCTTAGCCTCTCTGGTGTCAACACTCTGTCTGATTTTGGATTTTTTTTTTTTTTTCCAAAATCAGACTTGACACCAGAGAGGCTGAATACCGCACTGAGTCAATGCGGTCTTAGCCTCTCTGGTCTCAACACTCGGTCTGATTTTGGATTTTTTTTTTTTTTCCCAAAATCAGACTTGACACCAGAGAGGCTGAATACCGCACTGAGTCAATGCGGTCTTAGCCTCTCTGGTCTCAACACTCTGTCTGATTTTGGATTTTTTTTTTTTTTCCAAAGTCAGACTTGACACCAGAGAGGCTGAATACCGCACTGAGTCAATGCGGTCTTAGCCTCTCTGGTCTCAACACTCTGTCTGATTTTGGATTTTTTTTTTTTTTTTCAAAGTCAGACTTGACACCAGAGAGGCTGAATACCGCACTGAGTCAATGCGGTCTTAGCCTCTCTGGTCTCAACACTCTGTCTGATTTTGGATTTTTTTTTTTTTTTTCAAAGTCAGACTTGACACCAGAGAGGCTGAATACCGCACTGAGTCAATGCGGTCTTAGCCTCTCTGGTGTCAACACTCTGTCTGATTTTGGATTTTTTTTTTTTTTTTCAAAGTCAGACTTGACACCAGAGAGGCTGAATACCGCACTGAGTCAATGCGGTCTTAGCCTCTCTGGTCTCAACACTCTGTCTGATTTTGGATTTTTTTTTTTTTTTTTCAAAGTCAGACTTGACACCAGAGAGGCTGAATACCGCACTGAGTCAATGCGGTCTTAGCCTCTCTGGTCTCAACACTCTGTCTGATTTTGGATTTTTTTTTTTTTTTTCAAAGTCAGACTTGACACCAGAGAGGCTGAATACCGCACTGAGTCAATGCGGTCTTAGCCTCTCTGGTGTCAACACTCTGTCTGATTTTGGATTTTTTTTTTTTTTTTCAAAGTCAGACTTGACACCAGAGAGGCTGAATACCGCACTGAGTCAATGCGGTCTTAGCCTCTCTGGTCTCAACACTCTGTCTGATTTTGGATTTTTTTTTTTTTTTTCAAAGTCAGACTTGACACCAGAGAGGCTGAATACCGCACTGAGTCAATGCGGTCTTAGCCTCTCTGGTCTCAACACTCTGTCTGATTTTGGATTTTTTTTTTTTTTTTCAAAGTCAGACTTGACACCAGAGAGGCTGAATACCGCACTGAGTCAATGCGGTCTTAGCCTCTCTGGTCTCAACACTCTGTCTGATTTTGGATTTTTTTTTTTTTTTTTCCAAAATCAGACTTGACACCAGAGAGGCTGAATACCGCACTGAGTCAATGCGGTCTTAGCCTCTCTGGTGTCAACACTCTGTCTGATTTTGGATTTTTTTTTTTTTTCCAAAATCAGACTTGACACCAGAGAGGCTGAATACCGCACTGAGTCAATGCGGTCTTAGCCTCTCTGGTCTCAACACTCGGTCTGATTTTGGATTTTTTTTTTTTTTCCCAAAATCAGACTTGACACCAGAGAGGCTGAATACCGCACTGAGTCAATGCGGTCTTAGCCTCTCTGGTCTCAACACTCTGTCTGATTTTGGATTTTTTTTTTTTTTTCAAAGTCAGACTTGACACCAGAGAGGCTGAATACCGCACTGAGTCAATGCGGTCTTAGCCTCTCTGGTGTCAACACTCTGTCTGATTTTGGATTTTTTTTTTTTTTTTCAAAGTCAGACTTGACACCAGAGAGGCTGAATACCGCACTGAGTCAATGCGGTCTTAGCCTCTCTGGTCTCAACACTCTGTCTGATTTTGGATTTTATTTTTTTTTTTCAAAGTCAGACTTGACACCAGAGAGGCTGAATACCGCACTGAGTCAATGCGGTCTTAGCCTCTCTGGTCTCAACACTCTGTCTGATTTTGGATTTTTTTTTTTTTTTTCAAAGTCAGACTTGACACCAGAGAGGCTGAATACCGCACTGAGTCAATGCGGTCTTAGCCTCTCTGGTGTCAACACTCTGTCTGATTTTGGATTTTTTTTTTTTTTTCAAAGTCAGACTTGACACCAGAGAGGCTGAATACCGCACTGAGTCAATGCGGTCTTAGCCTCTCTGGTCTCAACACTCTGTCTGATTTTGGATTTTTTTTTTTTTTTTCAAAGTCAGACTTGACACCAGAGAGGCTGAATACCGCACTGAGTCAATGCGGTCTTAGCCTCTCTGGTCTCAACACTCTGTCTGATTTTGGATTTTTTTTTTTTTTTTCAAAGTCAGACTTGACACCAGAGAGGCTGAATACCGCACTGAGTCAATGCGGTCTTAGCCTCTCTGGTGTCAACACTCTGTCTGATTTTGGATTTTTTTTTTTTTTCCCAAAATCAGACTTGACACCAGAGAGGCTGAATACCGCACTGAGTCAATGCGGTCTTAGCCTCTCTGGTCTCAACACTCTGTCTGATTTTGGATTTTTTTTTTTTTTCCAAAGTCAGACTTGACACCAGAGAGGCTGAATACCGCACTGAGTCAATGCGGTCTTAGCCTCTCTGGTCTCAACACTCTGTCTGATTTTGGATTTTTTTTTTTTTTTTCAAAGTCAGACTTGACACCAGAGAGGCTGAATACCGCACTGAGTCAATGCGGTCTTAGCCTCTCTGGTCTCAACACTCTGTCTGATTTTGGATTTTTTTTTTTTTTCCAAAGTCAGACTTGACACCAGAGAGGCTGAATACCGCACTGAGTCAATGCGGTCTTAGCCTCTCTGGTGTCAACACTCTGTCTGATTTTGGATTTTTTTTTTTTTTTCAAAGTCAGACTTGACACCAGAGAGGCTGAATACCGCACTGAGTCAATGCGGTCTTAGCCTCTCTGGTGTCAACACTCTGTCTGATTTTGGATTTTTTTTTTTTTTTCAAAGTCAGACTTGACACCAGAGAGGCTGAATACCGCACTGAGTCAATGCGGTCTTAGCCTCTCTGGTCTCAACACTCTGTCTGATTTTGGATTTTTTTTTTTTTTTTCAAAGTCAGACTTGACACCAGAGAGGCTGAATACCGCACTGAGTCAATGCGGTCTTAGCCTCTCTGGTCTCAACACTCTGTCTGATTTTGGATTTTTTTTTTTTTTTTCAAAGTCAGACTTGACACCAGAGAGGCTGAATACCGCACTGAGTCAATGCGGTCTTAGCCTCTCTGGTGTCAACACTCTGTCTGATTTTGGATTTTTTTTTTTTTTCCCAAAATCAGACTTGACACCAGAGAGGCTGAATACCGCACTGAGTCAATGCGGTCTTAGCCTCTCTGGTCTCAACACTCTGTCTGATTTTGGATTTTTTTTTTTTTTCCAAAGTCAGACTTGACACCAGAGAGGCTGAATACCGCACTGAGTCAATGCGGTCTTAGCCTCTCTGGTCTCAACACTCTGTCTGATTTTGGATTTTTTTTTTTTTTTTCAAAGTCAGACTTGACACCAGAGAGGCTGAATACCGCACTGAGTCAATGCGGTCTTAGCCTCTCTGGTCTCAACACTCTGTCTGATTTTGGATTTTTTTTTTTTTTCCAAAGTCAGACTTGACACCAGAGAGGCTGAATACCGCACTGAGTCAATGCGGTCTTAGCCTCTCTGGTGTCAACACTCTGTCTGATTTTGGATTTTTTTTTTTTTTTCAAAGTCAGACTTGACACCAGAGAGGCTGAATACCGCACTGAGTCAATGCGGTCTTAGCCTCTCTGGTGTCAACACTCTGTCTGATTTTGGATTTTTTTTTTTTTTTTCAAAGTCAGACTTGACACCAGAGAGGCTGAATACCGCACTGAGTCAATGCGGTCTTAGCCTCTCTGGTCTCAACACTCTGTCTGATTTTGGATTTTTTTTTTTTTTTTCAAAGTCAGACTTGACACCAGAGAGGCTGAATACCGCACTGAGTCAATGCGGTCTTAGCCTCTCTGGTCTCAACACTCTGTCTGATTTTGGATTTTTTTTTTTTTTCCAAAGTCAGACTTGACACCAGAGAGGCTGAATACCGCACTGAGTCAATGCGGTCTTAGCCTCTCTGGTGTCAACACTCTGTCTGATTTTGGATTTTTTTTTTTTTTCTAAAATCAGACTTGACACCAGAGAGGCTGAATACCGCACTGAGTCAATGCGGTCTTAGCCTCTCTGGTGGGTTAGGGTTAGGGTTAGGGGAAAAGGGGGGTGGTACCCCGACACAGGTCAGGGCACAGTTGCACTCGCTTCTTGTTGGCAACCGAATGTCCCATGAATCAGTTCCCTGCCCCCTGTTGAAGTCCCTTTCAGCAGAAATTGTCTGTTGGTTGATCAGATTATTGTAACTCTACCTCGAAAACTGGGGCTCCAGTTTAGAGTCATGACAGGTGACTGTGAGGTCTGTCAACAGTCCCCTATCGTATCAAACTAGCCTTTAGATGGCTCTGAAGTCTCTTGATACAACACACCTGTATTATGTGTTGTATGTGTGACCGCCTTGTAGCTTTAAGCAATGTATTTGATCCAGTGATACAGCATTCTCTTTGCTGTATTTGTGGTCCAGTAGATGTCATCTCTATCTGTAGAGAATAGAGTGGATGGAAGTTTGGGGATTGGACAGAGTCTGTCTCTAATGATGTCATTGAGATAGTCCAATGTGTCTTTTGATTGGTCTGAAAGTTGTTCAGAATAATTTAACAGTGGGACCCAGACCCTGGCTTGTGGGAAGTACTGTTGTGTGCTTGTGACCGCCTGTATAACTTGTCTATACATAGTGGATTTGTCGGTCCAAGTGTGATAATTGATGCCGAATGCCAGTATGATCTTATCAACTTCAATTTCGACTATTGCTCCTGAGACCAAGGCCGGTACATGACCAAAGCCAGCCCCCGGGAAGCAGTCTACTTGCATCTCTGGGCATATGTAGGATTGGATGTTTTGAAGATTGGAGTCACCTATGACTAACCATCTCTTCCTAACTGAGAGGTTCCATTTCCTGTGTTTCATATTGGTAGAGTTATGCCTGTTCGGACGTTGAGTGACAACCAGTTCTTCATCCATGGACCAGTCTTGTGTGAGTCTAACAAGACTGGTTTGTTTGACCAATGCCTCAGACTTGGCCTTCTGACCTCGCGTTACAGGTCCTGACTCCAGGATGGTCCTAATTTGGTCTAATTCAGTTGCACCCTGCACTGGGGGTGTGTCAAGGTCAATCTGTGGTGTGCTAACCATCACAGCACGATTGACCAATGGCATGTCTGTCATTTCTTCTTGTGGTTGCACTACGACGGGGCCTTCTGCTGCCGTCTGTGTCTCACATTCTTCTGCTAGCACAGTATCGGGGTCTTCCTCACCCGTCTGTATCCTACATTCTCCTGTTATTACAGTACCGGGGTCATCCTCACCCGTCTGTATCTTACATTCTAGCACAGTACCGGGGTCCTCCTCACCCGCCTGTGTCTTACATTCTCCTGTTAATGCAGTACCGGGGTCCTCCTCACCCGTCTGCGACTCACATTCTTCTGGTAGCACAGTACCAGGGTCCTCCTCACCCGCCTGTGTCCTAACCTCTTGTGGGGGCACAGTGACGTGGCTGTCTTGTGACGTTTGTGTCCCCTCTGAATTGGTTGTGTCACTCTCATATTTGGTCCGAAACAAGGCCTGTACCTTATGTAAGGTGGTCTCCTGCAGTCTGGCACCCAGATTCCGTCTTGCCCACTTGGATGTTATTCTGAATGGCATGTGCCACTCTGAGGGTTGCATGTCTGGCAGATTTCGGATCTCTTTCTGCAGCTCTTCTAGGTAATGGCTGCGTAAACACTCCATTGTGGCTTCCTCCCACCTTCTAGCATTTGTTTCAATGCGTTTTTTGATCTCAGTGGATGGGGCAGTGGGCTTGATCGTATCGATCAAGGTTGTTGTCATTTTTCTGATCCCCACCGGAACTAATTCCTTCATGACATTAGTGTAGTGATGTGCAGTTCTAATGACTCTATAGAATGCCTTTAATTTATTATTAAGGTCAGTATCTCCTGTCATGAAAAGTTCCTGAATCTGTTTGTTAATCTGAGCATCTTTTCCCCTTTGTCTTTCAATGTTGTCCTCATAATAGGTTTGATCGTCTGGGTCTGAGTAGTACTCTCCACTTGTTTGTGTGAGAGTCTCCTGGTAGGACTGTGGTCCCTCACTTGGTAAGGGCCACTCTGTGTGATCGTTGAAATCCCATTCAGGGTCTGCTGAATGTGGACTGACGTCAGAGGTCTCCACTGTACCAGGTGGTGTGTTCAAAATGTCATTGTCACTACACCCTCCTGTCTCTTCACTGTTTAAGTCTCCCTCTTCCATAATTGTTATTGTTTTGTTGGCTGGTCTGTGAGACTTTTCCTGACGGTCCAGGGCCTTGTATAAGCCATATTTTTCACGACATGCTTCTACACCTAGCATGTCTTTTGTGCCCAGTCTATTACTGGACGGGAACCGTCTGGGCAGGTCAATCAATGGCCTGTGGCCTAATCTATTTGATTGATCTAGTGGATCTAAAGGATCTCTGTACACTACAGTACGAGTTGGAGGTGTTCCTGGTCTTTGCTCTCGATATCTCAGTGCACTGCCTCTGAAGCGAGTGCCACGACTTGGCACCTGTGTGCCTTCCTCCTGGACATCAGACCAAGCACACTCTGCCATGCTAGCTTTTGTTTAAGCTGGTTAGCTTTGTATTTAAAGCTAATTGCTACAACTTGCTGTAAAATCCGCTTTTCAAAGTGTGCAAGTGTAGTTTTTGTTCTGCTTCCTATCTTAAGTGAGTTTAAAAGACTAACTGAGTGCTATATAGCCTGTCAATTCGTGTTTAAATTAGTCCGTTAATTTTAGACTATCTCAGTGTCTCAAATTCACTTTTTTCAGAGAAGTATTGGCCTGCTGCGCCAATTGCTTCTGATATCAACTTTGCACCGAATTTAAGTAGAATTTATGGCCTGCTCCCCCTCCTAGACGAGTACAGGAGACTAACTAACTGCTTTATATTGCACCAAATATGGTTTAAATTAGTCCGTTATCTCAGACTGAGCAAAGCCAATGTTGTTCACCAGCTACCTGAGCAGCGCTTTTCGCTGCTAATGTTAGCTTCTTGAACAACGATTTCCGCTGCTATACTGCTTTAATATATTACAATGTCAACACTAACATAACGTTTCGGTTATATTTAACCTTCTTCAGATGTCTACAGGGTTGACAAATCTCTAAATTTGAGCTAAGAGTGTCTCTCTATTGAGTTTTCAGAAAGATCGCAGCAGCCGTGTGTTCTGTTCAGAGTCTTGGAACACACTGACGGGTGGAAAGCAGCATCCACTGGGCGTGGCTTCGGGCAAGCCTCGACATGTCACTCAAAGTGACCCTTTGTAAGGTAGATCTGTTCTCCCTACTGTTGTAGTGACAATAAAAATTATTTTTATGATTGAAAAATATTCCTAAACACTATCCTGACCTGTCCTGGTTTTTATAAGTGTATTAACTTGTACACAGATAGTGTCACCTCAGTGAATCTGGTGCACATGTGCAATGTGACACCCCAAGGTGACCATCGCAGGGTGAAAAATGTTCACCCCACCACTACTGTAGTGACAAAAAAAATATTTTTATGATTGAAAAATACTCCTAAACACTATCCTAGCCTGTCTTGGCTTTTTTAGGTGTATTAACTGTACATAGATAGTGTCACCTCCATGAATTGAGTGTCCATGTGCAATGTGGCACCTCCAAAATGCAATGTGTCGCATTGGAAATCCATTAGGCTATGTAGTTTTTTTCCCCCTAAAATACTTTTCTTATGGCCTCTTCATGGCTTTATGATCTCTTGGGTTTTATAAATATTACTATTGTACCTTGATCATTATTTTAGTAAGAGGTTTGTATGTATATAAGTATGTTTATTGCATAATACCTACAAAGCCTAAATGCCATCCAGGGTTGCATGGCACCCTTCTGTATCCTGTCCAACGATCCAATCCACCTCCCCATGACATATTATTGTTTAATAAAAATTAAACCTTATATTATACCAGCTATTGTGTCCCAGGTGTAATTAAAAGTGGTCCCTCTAGAGCTGCTTCTACTCTTTTTAGTGTTATAGCAAGTCAGGCTTCAATTCGGGCCTTCTGCTATTGTTTGCTCTGATTAGCCTACCGAAGCAGGTTATCATTGTTTTTTCAACAATTAATAACATATCTTCTTTCTAATGACCCCCCCAGGGTTTACTCACACCTGATTTTGGTGTTTAAGTGACCTGAGGTCTTCCCTTTGGTCATCTGGTGTTTAATGCTAGATTAAGCATTTTTAAGGGGGAAATTATATTTGCCTTTTTGAACTGTAATTGTGTTTCTCATCATGTCTCTGTCTGTTCCCACAGGGTCTGTCCCCCACCATTCAACCTCCACCAGGCAACACCGTCCCAGGTAAGTATTAGTTTATAAATTAGGATTAGGTCATACCCTGCAGTGGTTAGGTTGTGTATGGAGGGTAGGTTGAGGTTAGCTCTACCCTCTCTCTTGTGGGTTTTTGTTCAGGTAAGTATTTAACCTCCTGGTTAAGTTGAGGTTATGTATGAAGTGGTTAGGTTCAGGAGAGGGATCAGAATCCCTGTAGGATTGGAACGGTTAGGGTGTGTAGAATAGGTGGGTTGGGTTTAACCCTGTGTGCTCTGTCCTGGGTTTAAACTCAGAGATCAGAGTCTTAGGGTTGCCATACCGGGCATGTTTTTCTTTAGTAAGACTAGGCCTGTAATTTCGGTCCTAGGGGATAGAAGATGGCGAGAGGGTTAGGTTGAGACATGATGAGTAAGTGTGGGGTCAAAGGTCACTTGGCAAGTATCCTGGGTTGTGGCTGGTCAAAACTGTTGGGCAACATAGGTCTTAGATCGGGGACAAATAAAATGGTTGTTACAGGAATGAAAAGTTTGAATCCTATATACAAAAAGTGAAAGGAGCTGGGTTTTAAAAGGAGGGGAGGTGTTGGTGGCTGAGGGATCCACTTGGTTGTGTCATCCCTCATATTGCCATCAGTCAGTTGGTACAGTGATGAAGTCAATGGTTTAAAGAGTCCTGTGGTCAAAAGTATGATCCTTTTAGGTTTATATAACCAAGTCTTGTGGTCCCTACTATGATCCACTAAGTCTTGTGGTCACTGTGTGATCCATGTTATTTAGGTTTTGTATTCGAGGTGAGTATATTACAGTGGTTGCCAGTTTCGGCCTTCAAATCCAGTAATGTGGTTACTTAGTGGTGTGGTTTAAACATCCACTGACAAGTTAAATGTGTAGTTGTTCTCAATATCCTATGGATAGCCCAATGTAGGTTTCTAATACTTGATGTGATTCACAGTTTGTGTTTCATGTGTTTTTTGAGAAATGATCCACTGTTCTGTCAGTATTTTCAACTAGAACAATTGTCTGGGGAAACAAGAAGCAGGGCACTGACCATTCGGCCACCAATAGGCACTGGCTAGTTTAGGGGAAAAGGGGGGTGGTACCCCGACACAGGTCAGGGCACAGTTGCACTCGCTTCTTGTTGGCAACCGAATGTCCCATGAATCAGTTCCCTGCCCCCTGTTGAAGTCCCTTTCAGCAGAAATTGTCTGTTGGTTGATCAGATTATTGTAACTCTACCTCGAAAACTGGGGCTCCAGTTTAGAGTCATGACAGGTGACTGTGAGGTCTGTCAACAGTCCCCTATCGTATCAAACTAGCCTTTAGATGGCTCTGAAGTCTCTTGATACAACACACCTGTATTATGTGTTGTATGTGTGACCGCCTTGTAGCTTTAAGCAATGTATTTGATCCAGTGATACAGCATTCTCTTTGCTGTATTTGTGGTCCAGTAGATGTCATCTCTATCTGTAGAGAATAGAGTGGATGGAAGTTTGGGGATTGGACAGAGTCTGTCTCTAATGATGTCATTGAGATAGTCCAATGTGTCTTTTGATTGGTCTGAAAGTTGTTCAGAATAATTTAACAGTGGGACCCAGACCCTGGCTTGTGGGAAGTACTGTTGTGTGCTTGTGACCGCCTGTATAACTTGTCTATACATAGTGGATTTGTCGGTCCAAGTGTGATAATTGATGCCGAATGCCAGTATGATCTTATCAACTTCAATTTCGACTATTGCTCCTGAGACCAAGGCCGGTACATGACCAAAGCCAGCCCCCGGGAAGCAGTCTACTTGCATCTCTGGGCATATGTAGGATTGGATGTTTTGAAGATTGGAGTCACCTATGACTAACCATCTCTTCCTAACTGAGAGGTTCCATTTCCTGTGTTTCATATTGGTAGAGTTATGCCTGTTCGGACGTTGAGTGACAACCAGTTCTTCATCCATGGACCAGTCTTGTGTGAGTCTAACAAGACTGGTTTGTTTGACCAATGCCTCAGACTTGGCCTTCTGACCTCGCGTTACAGGTCCTGACTCCAGGATGGTCCTAATTTGGTCTAATTCAGTTGCACCCTGCACTGGGGGTGTGTCAAGGTCAATCTGTGGTGTGCTAACCATCACAGCACGATTGACCAATGGCATGTCTGTCATTTCTTCTTGTGGTTGCACTACGACGGGGCCTTCTGCTGCCGTCTGTGTCTCACATTCTTCTGCTAGCACAGTATCGGGGTCTTCCTCACCCGTCTGTATCCTACATTCTCCTGTTATTACAGTACCGGGGTCATCCTCACCCGTCTGTATCTTACATTCTAGCACAGTACCGGGGTCCTCCTCACCCGCCTGTGTCTTACATTCTCCTGTTAATGCAGTACCGGGGTCCTCCTCACCCGTCTGCGACTCACATTCTTCTGGTAGCACAGTACCAGGGTCCTCCTCACCCGCCTGTGTCCTAACCTCTTGTGGGGGCACAGTGACGTGGCTGTCTTGTGACGTTTGTGTCCCCTCTGAATTGGTTGTGTCACTCTCATATTTGGTCCGAAACAAGGCCTGTACCTTATGTAAGGTGGTCTCCTGCAGTCTGGCACCCAGATTCCGTCTTGCCCACTTGGATGTTATTCTGAATGGCATGTGCCACTCTGAGGGTTGCATGTCTGGCAGATTTCGGATCTCTTTCTGCAGCTCTTCTAGGTAATGGCTGCGTAAACACTCCATTGTGGCTTCCTCCCACCTTCTAGCATTTGTTTCAATGCGTTTTTTGATCTCAGTGGATGGGGCAGTGGGCTTGATCGTATCGATCAAGGTTGTTGTCATTTTTCTGATCCCCACCGGAACTAATTCCTTCATGACATTAGTGTAGTGATGTGCAGTTCTAATGACTCTATAGAATGCCTTTAATTTATTATTAAGGTCAGTATCTCCTGTCATGAAAAGTTCCTGAATCTGTTTGTTAATCTGAGCATCTTTTCCCCTTTGTCTTTCAATGTTGTCCTCATAATAGGTTTGATCGTCTGGGTCTGAGTAGTACTCTCCACTTGTTTGTGTGAGAGTCTCCTGGTAGGACTGTGGTCCCTCACTTGGTAAGGGCCACTCTGTGTGATCGTTGAAATCCCATTCAGGGTCTGCTGAATGTGGACTGACGTCAGAGGTCTCCACTGTACCAGGTGGTGTGTTCAAAATGTCATTGTCACTACACCCTCCTGTCTCTTCACTGTTTAAGTCTCCCTCTTCCATAATTGTTATTGTTTTGTTGGCTGGTCTGTGAGACTTTTCCTGACGGTCCAGGGCCTTGTATAAGCCATATTTTTCACGACATGCTTCTACACCTAGCATGTCTTTTGTGCCCAGTCTATTACTGGACGGGAACCGTCTGGGCAGGTCAATCAATGGCCTGTGGCCTAATCTATTTGATTGATCTAGTGGATCTAAAGGATCTCTGTACACTACAGTACGAGTTGGAGGTGTTCCTGGTCTTTGCTCTCGATATCTCAGTGCACTGCCTCTGAAGCGAGTGCCACGACTTGGCACCTGTGTGCCTTCCTCCTGGACATCAGACCAAGCACACTCTGCCATGCTAGCTTTTGTTTAAGCTGGTTAGCTTTGTATTTAAAGCTAATTGCTACAACTTGCTGTAAAATCCGCTTTTCAAAGTGTGCAAGTGTAGTTTTTGTTCTGCTTCCTATCTTAAGTGAGTTTAAAAGACTAACTGAGTGCTATATAGCCTGTCAATTCGTGTTTAAATTAGTCCGTTAATTTTAGACTATCTCAGTGTCTCAAATTCACTTTTTTCAGAGAAGTATTGGCCTGCTGCGCCAATTGCTTCTGATATCAACTTTGCACCGAATTTAAGTAGAATTTATGGCCTGCTCCCCCTCCTAGACGAGTACAGGAGACTAACTAACTGCTTTATATTGCACCAAATATGGTTTAAATTAGTCCGTTATCTCAGACTGAGCAAAGCCAATGTTGTTCACCAGCTACCTGAGCAGCGCTTTTCGCTGCTAATGTTAGCTTCTTGAACAACGATTTCCGCTGCTATACTGCTTTAATATATTACAATGTCAACACTAACATAACGTTTCGGTTATATTTAACCTTCTTCAGATGTCTACAGGGTTGACAAATCTCTAAATTTGAGCTAAGAGTGTCTCTCTATTGAGTTTTCAGAAAGATCGCAGCAGCCGTGTGTTCTGTTCAGAGTCTTGGAACACACTGACGGGTGGAAAGCAGCATCCACTGGGCGTGGCTTCGGGCAAGCCTCGACATGTCACTCAAAGTGACCCTTTGTAAGGTAGATCTGTTCTCCCTACTGTTGTAGTGACAATAAAAATTATTTTTATGATTGAAAAATATTCCTAAACACTATCCTGACCTGTCCTGGTTTTTATAAGTGTATTAACTTGTACACAGATAGTGTCACCTCAGTGAATCTGGTGCACATGTGCAATGTGACACCCCAAGGTGACCATCGCAGGGTGAAAAATGTTCACCCCACCACTACTGTAGTGACAAAAAAAATATTTTTATGATTGAAAAATACTCCTAAACACTATCCTAGCCTGTCTTGGCTTTTTTAGGTGTATTAACTGTACATAGATAGTGTCACCTCCATGAATTGAGTGTCCATGTGCAATGTGGCACCTCCAAAATGCAATGTGTCGCATTGGAAATCCATTAGGCTATGTAGTTTTTTTCCCCCTAAAATACTTTTCTTATGGCCTCTTCATGGCTTTATGATCTCTTGGGTTTTATAAATATTACTATTGTACCTTGATCATTATTTTAGTAAGAGGTTTGTATGTATATAAGTATGTTTATTGCATAATACCTACAAAGCCTAAATGCCATCCAGGGTTGCATGGCACCCTTCTGTATCCTGTCCAACGATCCAATCCACCTCCCCATGACATATTATTGTTTAATAAAAATTAAACCTTATATTATACCAGCTATTGTGTCCCAGGTGTAATTAAAAGTGGTCCCTCTAGAGCTGCTTCTACTCTTTTTAGTGTTATAGCAAGTCAGGCTTCAATTCGGGCCTTCTGCTATTGTTTGCTCTGATTAGCCTACCGAAGCAGGTTATCATTGTTTTTTCAACAATTAATAACATATCTTCTTTCTAATGACCCCCCCAGGGTTTACTCACACCTGATTTTGGTGTTTAAGTGACCTGAGGTCTTCCCTTTGGTCATCTGGTGTTTAATGCTAGATTAAGCATTTTTAAGGGGGAAATTATATTTGCCTTTTTGAACTGTAATTGTGTTTCTCATCATGTCTCTGTCTGTTCCCACAGGGTCTGTCCCCCACCATTCAACCTCCACCAGGCAACACCGTCCCAGGTAAGTATTAGTTTATAAATTAGGATTAGGTCATACCCTGCAGTGGTTAGGTTGTGTATGGAGGGTAGGTTGAGGTTAGCTCTACCCTCTCTCTTGTGGGTTTTTGTTCAGGTAAGTATTTAACCTCCTGGTTAAGTTGAGGTTATGTATGAAGTGGTTAGGTTCAGGAGAGGGATCAGAATCCCTGTAGGATTGGAACGGTTAGGGTGTGTAGAATAGGTGGGTTGGGTTTAACCCTGTGTGCTCTGTCCTGGGTTTAAACTCAGAGATCAGAGTCTTAGGGTTGCCATACCGGGCATGTTTTTCTTTAGTAAGACTAGGCCTGTAATTTCGGTCCTAGGGGATAGAAGATGGCGAGAGGGTTAGGTTGAGACATGATGAGTAAGTGTGGGGTCAAAGGTCACTTGGCAAGTATCCTGGGTTGTGGCTGGTCAAAACTGTTGGGCAACATAGGTCTTAGATCGGGGACAAATAAAATGGTTGTTACAGGAATGAAAAGTTTGAATCCTATATACAAAAAGTGAAAGGAGCTGGGTTTTAAAAGGAGGGGAGGTGTTGGTGGCTGAGGGATCCACTTGGTTGTGTCATCCCTCATATTGCCATCAGTCAGTTGGTACAGTGATGAAGTCAATGGTTTAAAGAGTCCTGTGGTCAAAAGTATGATCCTTTTAGGTTTATATAGCCAAGTCTTGTGGTCCCTACTATGATCCACTAAGTCTTGTGGTCACTGTGTGATCCATGTTATTTAGGTTTTGTATTCGAGGTGAGTATATTACAGTGGTTGCCAGTTTCGGCCTTCAAATCCAGTAATGTGGTTACTTAGTGGTGTGGTTTAAACATCCACTGACAAGTTAAATGTGTAGTTGTTCTCAATATCCTATGGATAGCCCAATGTAGGTTTCTAATACTTGATGTGATTCACAGTTTGTGTTTCATGTGTTTTTTGAGAAATGATCCACTGTTCTGTCAGTATTTTCAACTAGAACAATTGTCTGGGGAAACAAGAAGCAGGGCACTGACCATTCGGCCACCAATAGGCACTGGCTAGTTTAGGGGAAAAGGGGGGTGGTACCCCGACACAGGTCAGGGCACAGTTGCACTCGCTTCTTGTTGGCAACCGAATGTCCCATGAATCAGTTCCCTGCCCCCTGTTGAAGTCCCTTTCAGCAGAAATTGTCTGTTGGTTGATCAGATTATTGTAACTCTACCTCGAAAACTGGGGCTCCAGTTTAGAGTCATGACAGGTGACTGTGAGGTCTGTCAACAGTCCCCTATCGTATCAAACTAGCCTTTAGATGGCTCTGAAGTCTCTTGATACAACACACCTGTATTATGTGTTGTATGTGTGACCGCCTTGTAGCTTTAAGCAATGTATTTGATCCAGTGATACAGCATTCTCTTTGCTGTATTTGTGGTCCAGTAGATGTCATCTCTATCTGTAGAGAATAGAGTGGATGGAAGTTTGGGGATTGGACAGAGTCTGTCTCTAATGATGTCATTGAGATAGTCCAATGTGTCTTTTGATTGGTCTGAAAGTTGTTCAGAATAATTTAACAGTGGGACCCAGACCCTGGCTTGTGGGAAGTACTGTTGTGTGCTTGTGACCGCCTGTATAACTTGTCTATACATAGTGGATTTGTCGGTCCAAGTGTGATAATTGATGCCGAATGCCAGTATGATCTTATCAACTTCAATTTCGACTATTGCTCCTGAGACCAAGGCCGGTACATGACCAAAGCCAGCCCCCGGGAAGCAGTCTACTTGCATCTCTGGGCATATGTAGGATTGGATGTTTTGAAGATTGGAGTCACCTATGACTAACCATCTCTTCCTAACTGAGAGGTTCCATTTCCTGTGTTTCATATTGGTAGAGTTATGCCTGTTCGGACGTTGAGTGACAACCAGTTCTTCATCCATGGACCAGTCTTGTGTGAGTCTAACAAGACTGGTTTGTTTGACCAATGCCTCAGACTTGGCCTTCTGACCTCGCGTTACAGGTCCTGACTCCAGGATGGTCCTAATTTGGTCTAATTCAGTTGCACCCTGCACTGGGGGTGTGTCAAGGTCAATCTGTGGTGTGCTAACCATCACAGCACGATTGACCAATGGCATGTCTGTCATTTCTTCTTGTGGTTGCACTACGACGGGGCCTTCTGCTGCCGTCTGTGTCTCACATTCTTCTGCTAGCACAGTATCGGGGTCTTCCTCACCCGTCTGTATCCTACATTCTCCTGTTATTACAGTACCGGGGTCATCCTCACCCGTCTGTATCTTACATTCTAGCACAGTACCGGGGTCCTCCTCACCCGCCTGTGTCTTACATTCTCCTGTTAATGCAGTACCGGGGTCCTCCTCACCCGTCTGCGACTCACATTCTTCTGGTAGCACAGTACCAGGGTCCTCCTCACCCGCCTGTGTCCTAACCTCTTGTGGGGGCACAGTGACGTGGCTGTCTTGTGACGTTTGTGTCCCCTCTGAATTGGTTGTGTCACTCTCATATTTGGTCCGAAACAAGGCCTGTACCTTATGTAAGGTGGTCTCCTGCAGTCTGGCACCCAGATTCCGTCTTGCCCACTTGGATGTTATTCTGAATGGCATGTGCCACTCTGAGGGTTGCATGTCTGGCAGATTTCGGATCTCTTTCTGCAGCTCTTCTAGGTAATGGCTGCGTAAACACTCCATTGTGGCTTCCTCCCACCTTCTAGCATTTGTTTCAATGCGTTTTTTGATCTCAGTGGATGGGGCAGTGGGCTTGATCGTATCGATCAAGGTTGTTGTCATTTTTCTGATCCCCACCGGAACTAATTCCTTCATGACATTAGTGTAGTGATGTGCAGTTCTAATGACTCTATAGAATGCCTTTAATTTATTATTAAGGTCAGTATCTCCTGTCATGAAAAGTTCCTGAATCTGTTTGTTAATCTGAGCATCTTTTCCCCTTTGTCTTTCAATGTTGTCCTCATAATAGGTTTGATCGTCTGGGTCTGAGTAGTACTCTCCACTTGTTTGTGTGAGAGTCTCCTGGTAGGACTGTGGTCCCTCACTTGGTAAGGGCCACTCTGTGTGATCGTTGAAATCCCATTCAGGGTCTGCTGAATGTGGACTGACGTCAGAGGTCTCCACTGTACCAGGTGGTGTGTTCAAAATGTCATTGTCACTACACCCTCCTGTCTCTTCACTGTTTAAGTCTCCCTCTTCCATAATTGTTATTGTTTTGTTGGCTGGTCTGTGAGACTTTTCCTGACGGTCCAGGGCCTTGTATAAGCCATATTTTTCACGACATGCTTCTACACCTAGCATGTCTTTTGTGCCCAGTCTATTACTGGACGGGAACCGTCTGGGCAGGTCAATCAATGGCCTGTGGCCTAATCTATTTGATTGATCTAGTGGATCTAAAGGATCTCTGTACACTACAGTACGAGTTGGAGGTGTTCCTGGTCTTTGCTCTCGATATCTCAGTGCACTGCCTCTGAAGCGAGTGCCACGACTTGGCACCTGTGTGCCTTCCTCCTGGACATCAGACCAAGCACACTCTGCCATGCTAGCTTTTGTTTAAGCTGGTTAGCTTTGTATTTAAAGCTAATTGCTACAACTTGCTGTAAAATCCGCTTTTCAAAGTGTGCAAGTGTAGTTTTTGTTCTGCTTCCTATCTTAAGTGAGTTTAAAAGACTAACTGAGTGCTATATAGCCTGTCAATTCGTGTTTAAATTAGTCCGTTAATTTTAGACTATCTCAGTGTCTCAAATTCACTTTTTTCAGAGAAGTATTGGCCTGCTGCGCCAATTGCTTCTGATATCAACTTTGCACCGAATTTAAGTAGAATTTATGGCCTGCTCCCCCTCCTAGACGAGTACAGGAGACTAACTAACTGCTTTATATTGCACCAAATATGGTTTAAATTAGTCCGTTATCTCAGACTGAGCAAAGCCAATGTTGTTCACCAGCTACCTGAGCAGCGCTTTTCGCTGCTAATGTTAGCTTCTTGAACAACGATTTCCGCTGCTATACTGCTTTAATATATTACAATGTCAACACTAACATAACGTTTCGGTTATATTTAACCTTCTTCAGATGTCTACAGGGTTGACAAATCTCTAAATTTGAGCTAAGAGTGTCTCTCTATTGAGTTTTCAGAAAGATCGCAGCAGCCGTGTGTTCTGTTCAGAGTCTTGGAACACACTGACGGGTGGAAAGCAGCATCCACTGGGCGTGGCTTCGGGCAAGCCTCGACATGTCACTCAAAGTGACCCTTTGTAAGGTAGATCTGTTCTCCCTACTGTTGTAGTGACAATAAAAATTATTTTTATGATTGAAAAATATTCCTAAACACTATCCTGACCTGTCCTGGTTTTTATAAGTGTATTAACTTGTACACAGATAGTGTCACCTCAGTGAATCTGGTGCACATGTGCAATGTGACACCCCAAGGTGACCATCGCAGGGTGAAAAATGTTCACCCCACCACTACTGTAGTGACAAAAAAAATATTTTTATGATTGAAAAATACTCCTAAACACTATCCTAGCCTGTCTTGGCTTTTTTAGGTGTATTAACTGTACATAGATAGTGTCACCTCCATGAATTGAGTGTCCATGTGCAATGTGGCACCTCCAAAATGCAATGTGTCGCATTGGAAATCCATTAGGCTATGTAGTTTTTTTCCCCCTAAAATACTTTTCTTATGGCCTCTTCATGGCTTTATGATCTCTTGGGTTTTATAAATATTACTATTGTACCTTGATCATTATTTTAGTAAGAGGTTTGTATGTATATAAGTATGTTTATTGCATAATACCTACAAAGCCTAAATGCCATCCAGGGTTGCATGGCACCCTTCTGTATCCTGTCCAACGATCCAATCCACCTCCCCATGACATATTATTGTTTAATAAAAATTAAACCTTATATTATACCAGCTATTGTGTCCCAGGTGTAATTAAAAGTGGTCCCTCTAGAGCTGCTTCTACTCTTTTTAGTGTTATAGCAAGTCAGGCTTCAATTCGGGCCTTCTGCTATTGTTTGCTCTGATTAGCCTACCGAAGCAGGTTATCATTGTTTTTTCAACAATTAATAACATATCTTCTTTCTAATGACCCCCCCAGGGTTTACTCACACCTGATTTTGGTGTTTAAGTGACCTGAGGTCTTCCCTTTGGTCATCTGGTGTTTAATGCTAGATTAAGCATTTTTAAGGGGGAAATTATATTTGCCTTTTTGAACTGTAATTGTGTTTCTCATCATGTCTCTGTCTGTTCCCACAGGGTCTGTCCCCCACCATTCAACCTCCACCAGGCAACACCGTCCCAGGTAAGTATTAGTTTATAAATTAGGATTAGGTCATACCCTGCAGTGGTTAGGTTGTGTATGGAGGGTAGGTTGAGGTTAGCTCTACCCTCTCTCTTGTGGGTTTTTGTTCAGGTAAGTATTTAACCTCCTGGTTAAGTTGAGGTTATGTATGAAGTGGTTAGGTTCAGGAGAGGGATCAGAATCCCTGTAGGATTGGAACGGTTAGGGTGTGTAGAATAGGTGGGTTGGGTTTAACCCTGTGTGCTCTGTCCTGGGTTTAAACTCAGAGATCAGAGTCTTAGGGTTGCCATACCGGGCATGTTTTTCTTTAGTAAGACTAGGCCTGTAATTTCGGTCCTAGGGGATAGAAGATGGCGAGAGGGTTAGGTTGAGACATGATGAGTAAGTGTGGGGTCAAAGGTCACTTGGCAAGTATCCTGGGTTGTGGCTGGTCAAAACTGTTGGGCAACATAGGTCTTAGATCGGGGACAAATAAAATGGTTGTTACAGGAATGAAAAGTTTGAATCCTATATACAAAAAGTGAAAGGAGCTGGGTTTTAAAAGGAGGGGAGGTGTTGGTGGCTGAGGGATCCACTTGGTTGTGTCATCCCTCATATTGCCATCAGTCAGTTGGTACAGTGATGAAGTCAATGGTTTAAAGAGTCCTGTGGTCAAAAGTATGATCCTTTTAGGTTTATATAGCCAAGTCTTGTGGTCCCTACTATGATCCACTAAGTCTTGTGGTCACTGTGTGATCCATGTTATTTAGGTTTTGTATTCGAGGTGAGTATATTACAGTGGTTGCCAGTTTCGGCCTTCAAATCCAGTAATGTGGTTACTTAGTGGTGTGGTTTAAACATCCACTGACAAGTTAAATGTGTAGTTGTTCTCAATATCCTATGGATAGCCCAATGTAGGTTTCTAATACTTGATGTGATTCACAGTTTGTGTTTCATGTGTTTTTTGAGAAATGATCCACTGTTCTGTCAGTATTTTCAACTAGAACAATTGTCTGGGGAAACAAGAAGCAGGGCACTGACCATTCGGCCACCAATAGGCACTGGCTAGTTTAGGGGAAAAGGGGGGTGGTACCCCGACACAGGTCAGGGCACAGTTGCACTCGCTTCTTGTTGGCAACCGAATGTCCCATGAATCAGTTCCCTGCCCCCTGTTGAAGTCCCTTTCAGCAGAAATTGTCTGTTGGTTGATCAGATTATTGTAACTCTACCTCGAAAACTGGGGCTCCAGTTTAGAGTCATGACAGGTGACTGTGAGGTCTGTCAACAGTCCCCTATCGTATCAAACTAGCCTTTAGATGGCTCTGAAGTCTCTTGATACAACACACCTGTATTATGTGTTGTATGTGTGACCGCCTTGTAGCTTTAAGCAATGTATTTGATCCAGTGATACAGCATTCTCTTTGCTGTATTTGTGGTCCAGTAGATGTCATCTCTATCTGTAGAGAATAGAGTGGATGGAAGTTTGGGGATTGGACAGAGTCTGTCTCTAATGATGTCATTGAGATAGTCCAATGTGTCTTTTGATTGGTCTGAAAGTTGTTCAGAATAATTTAACAGTGGGACCCAGACCCTGGCTTGTGGGAAGTACTGTTGTGTGCTTGTGACCGCCTGTATAACTTGTCTATACATAGTGGATTTGTCGGTCCAAGTGTGATAATTGATGCCGAATGCCAGTATGATCTTATCAACTTCAATTTCGACTATTGCTCCTGAGACCAAGGCCGGTACATGACCAAAGCCAGCCCCCGGGAAGCAGTCTACTTGCATCTCTGGGCATATGTAGGATTGGATGTTTTGAAGATTGGAGTCACCTATGACTAACCATCTCTTCCTAACTGAGAGGTTCCATTTCCTGTGTTTCATATTGGTAGAGTTATGCCTGTTCGGACGTTGAGTGACAACCAGTTCTTCATCCATGGACCAGTCTTGTGTGAGTCTAACAAGACTGGTTTGTTTGACCAATGCCTCAGACTTGGCCTTCTGACCTCGCGTTACAGGTCCTGACTCCAGGATGGTCCTAATTTGGTCTAATTCAGTTGCACCCTGCACTGGGGGTGTGTCAAGGTCAATCTGTGGTGTGCTAACCATCACAGCACGATTGACCAATGGCATGTCTGTCATTTCTTCTTGTGGTTGCACTACGACGGGGCCTTCTGCTGCCGTCTGTGTCTCACATTCTTCTGCTAGCACAGTATCGGGGTCTTCCTCACCCGTCTGTATCCTACATTCTCCTGTTATTACAGTACCGGGGTCATCCTCACCCGTCTGTATCTTACATTCTAGCACAGTACCGGGGTCCTCCTCACCCGCCTGTGTCTTACATTCTCCTGTTAATGCAGTACCGGGGTCCTCCTCACCCGTCTGCGACTCACATTCTTCTGGTAGCACAGTACCAGGGTCCTCCTCACCCGCCTGTGTCCTAACCTCTTGTGGGGGCACAGTGACGTGGCTGTCTTGTGACGTTTGTGTCCCCTCTGAATTGGTTGTGTCACTCTCATATTTGGTCCGAAACAAGGCCTGTACCTTATGTAAGGTGGTCTCCTGCAGTCTGGCACCCAGATTCCGTCTTGCCCACTTGGATGTTATTCTGAATGGCATGTGCCACTCTGAGGGTTGCATGTCTGGCAGATTTCGGATCTCTTTCTGCAGCTCTTCTAGGTAATGGCTGCGTAAACACTCCATTGTGGCTTCCTCCCACCTTCTAGCATTTGTTTCAATGCGTTTTTTGATCTCAGTGGATGGGGCAGTGGGCTTGATCGTATCGATCAAGGTTGTTGTCATTTTTCTGATCCCCACCGGAACTAATTCCTTCATGACATTAGTGTAGTGATGTGCAGTTCTAATGACTCTATAGAATGCCTTTAATTTATTATTAAGGTCAGTATCTCCTGTCATGAAAAGTTCCTGAATCTGTTTGTTAATCTGAGCATCTTTTCCCCTTTGTCTTTCAATGTTGTCCTCATAATAGGTTTGATCGTCTGGGTCTGAGTAGTACTCTCCACTTGTTTGTGTGAGAGTCTCCTGGTAGGACTGTGGTCCCTCACTTGGTAAGGGCCACTCTGTGTGATCGTTGAAATCCCATTCAGGGTCTGCTGAATGTGGACTGACGTCAGAGGTCTCCACTGTACCAGGTGGTGTGTTCAAAATGTCATTGTCACTACACCCTCCTGTCTCTTCACTGTTTAAGTCTCCCTCTTCCATAATTGTTATTGTTTTGTTGGCTGGTCTGTGAGACTTTTCCTGACGGTCCAGGGCCTTGTATAAGCCATATTTTTCACGACATGCTTCTACACCTAGCATGTCTTTTGTGCCCAGTCTATTACTGGACGGGAACCGTCTGGGCAGGTCAATCAATGGCCTGTGGCCTAATCTATTTGATTGATCTAGTGGATCTAAAGGATCTCTGTACACTACAGTACGAGTTGGAGGTGTTCCTGGTCTTTGCTCTCGATATCTCAGTGCACTGCCTCTGAAGCGAGTGCCACGACTTGGCACCTGTGTGCCTTCCTCCTGGACATCAGACCAAGCACACTCTGCCATGCTAGCTTTTGTTTAAGCTGGTTAGCTTTGTATTTAAAGCTAATTGCTACAACTTGCTGTAAAATCCGCTTTTCAAAGTGTGCAAGTGTAGTTTTTGTTCTGCTTCCTATCTTAAGTGAGTTTAAAAGACTAACTGAGTGCTATATAGCCTGTCAATTCGTGTTTAAATTAGTCCGTTAATTTTAGACTATCTCAGTGTCTCAAATTCACTTTTTTCAGAGAAGTATTGGCCTGCTGCGCCAATTGCTTCTGATATCAACTTTGCACCGAATTTAAGTAGAATTTATGGCCTGCTCCCCCTCCTAGACGAGTACAGGAGACTAACTAACTGCTTTATATTGCACCAAATATGGTTTAAATTAGTCCGTTATCTCAGACTGAGCAAAGCCAATGTTGTTCACCAGCTACCTGAGCAGCGCTTTTCGCTGCTAATGTTAGCTTCTTGAACAACGATTTCCGCTGCTATACTGCTTTAATATATTACAATGTCAACACTAACATAACGTTTCGGTTATATTTAACCTTCTTCAGATGTCTACAGGGTTGACAAATCTCTAAATTTGAGCTAAGAGTGTCTCTCTATTGAGTTTTCAGAAAGATCGCAGCAGCCGTGTGTTCTGTTCAGAGTCTTGGAACACACTGACGGGTGGAAAGCAGCATCCACTGGGCGTGGCTTCGGGCAAGCCTCGACATGTCACTCAAAGTGACCCTTTGTAAGGTAGATCTGTTCTCCCTACTGTTGTAGTGACAATAAAAATTATTTTTATGATTGAAAAATATTCCTAAACACTATCCTGACCTGTCCTGGTTTTTATAAGTGTATTAACTTGTACACAGATAGTGTCACCTCAGTGAATCTGGTGCACATGTGCAATGTGACACCCCAAGGTGACCATCGCAGGGTGAAAAATGTTCACCCCACCACTACTGTAGTGACAAAAAAAATATTTTTATGATTGAAAAATACTCCTAAACACTATCCTAGCCTGTCTTGGCTTTTTTAGGTGTATTAACTGTACATAGATAGTGTCACCTCCATGAATTGAGTGTCCATGTGCAATGTGGCACCTCCAAAATGCAATGTGTCGCATTGGAAATCCATTAGGCTATGTAGTTTTTTTCCCCCTAAAATACTTTTCTTATGGCCTCTTCATGGCTTTATGATCTCTTGGGTTTTATAAATATTACTATTGTACCTTGATCATTATTTTAGTAAGAGGTTTGTATGTATATAAGTATGTTTATTGCATAATACCTACAAAGCCTAAATGCCATCCAGGGTTGCATGGCACCCTTCTGTATCCTGTCCAACGATCCAATCCACCTCCCCATGACATATTATTGTTTAATAAAAATTAAACCTTATATTATACCAGCTATTGTGTCCCAGGTGTAATTAAAAGTGGTCCCTCTAGAGCTGCTTCTACTCTTTTTAGTGTTATAGCAAGTCAGGCTTCAATTCGGGCCTTCTGCTATTGTTTGCTCTGATTAGCCTACCGAAGCAGGTTATCATTGTTTTTTCAACAATTAATAACATATCTTCTTTCTAATGACCCCCCCAGGGTTTACTCACACCTGATTTTGGTGTTTAAGTGACCTGAGGTCTTCCCTTTGGTCATCTGGTGTTTAATGCTAGATTAAGCATTTTTAAGGGGGAAATTATATTTGCCTTTTTGAACTGTAATTGTGTTTCTCATCATGTCTCTGTCTGTTCCCACAGGGTCTGTCCCCCACCATTCAACCTCCACCAGGCAACACCGTCCCAGGTAAGTATTAGTTTATAAATTAGGATTAGGTCATACCCTGCAGTGGTTAGGTTGTGTATGGAGGGTAGGTTGAGGTTAGCTCTACCCTCTCTCTTGTGGGTTTTTGTTCAGGTAAGTATTTAACCTCCTGGTTAAGTTGAGGTTATGTATGAAGTGGTTAGGTTCAGGAGAGGGATCAGAATCCCTGTAGGATTGGAACGGTTAGGGTGTGTAGAATAGGTGGGTTGGGTTTAACCCTGTGTGCTCTGTCCTGGGTTTAAACTCAGAGATCAGAGTCTTAGGGTTGCCATACCGGGCATGTTTTTCTTTAGTAAGACTAGGCCTGTAATTTCGGTCCTAGGGGATAGAAGATGGCGAGAGGGTTAGGTTGAGACATGATGAGTAAGTGTGGGGTCAAAGGTCACTTGGCAAGTATCCTGGGTTGTGGCTGGTCAAAACTGTTGGGCAACATAGGTCTTAGATCGGGGACAAATAAAATGGTTGTTACAGGAATGAAAAGTTTGAATCCTATATACAAAAAGTGAAAGGAGCTGGGTTTTAAAAGGAGGGGAGGTGTTGGTGGCTGAGGGATCCACTTGGTTGTGTCATCCCTCATATTGCCATCAGTCAGTTGGTACAGTGATGAAGTCAATGGTTTAAAGAGTCCTGTGGTCAAAAGTATGATCCTTTTAGGTTTATATAGCCAAGTCTTGTGGTCCCTACTATGATCCACTAAGTCTTGTGGTCACTGTGTGATCCATGTTATTTAGGTTTTGTATTCGAGGTGAGTATATTACAGTGGTTGCCAGTTTCGGCCTTCAAATCCAGTAATGTGGTTACTTAGTGGTGTGGTTTAAACATCCACTGACAAGTTAAATGTGTAGTTGTTCTCAATATCCTATGGATAGCCCAATGTAGGTTTCTAATACTTGATGTGATTCACAGTTTGTGTTTCATGTGTTTTTTGAGAAATGATCCACTGTTCTGTCAGTATTTTCAACTAGAACAATTGTCTGGGGAAACAAGAAGCAGGGCACTGACCATTCGGCCACCAATAGGCACTGGCTAGTTTAGGGGAAAAGGGGGGTGGTACCCCGACACAGGTCAGGGCACAGTTGCACTCGCTTCTTGTTGGCAACCGAATGTCCCATGAATCAGTTCCCTGCCCCCTGTTGAAGTCCCTTTCAGCAGAAATTGTCTGTTGGTTGATCAGATTATTGTAACTCTACCTCGAAAACTGGGGCTCCAGTTTAGAGTCATGACAGGTGACTGTGAGGTCTGTCAACAGTCCCCTATCGTATCAAACTAGCCTTTAGATGGCTCTGAAGTCTCTTGATACAACACACCTGTATTATGTGTTGTATGTGTGACCGCCTTGTAGCTTTAAGCAATGTATTTGATCCAGTGATACAGCATTCTCTTTGCTGTATTTGTGGTCCAGTAGATGTCATCTCTATCTGTAGAGAATAGAGTGGATGGAAGTTTGGGGATTGGACAGAGTCTGTCTCTAATGATGTCATTGAGATAGTCCAATGTGTCTTTTGATTGGTCTGAAAGTTGTTCAGAATAATTTAACAGTGGGACCCAGACCCTGGCTTGTGGGAAGTACTGTTGTGTGCTTGTGACCGCCTGTATAACTTGTCTATACATAGTGGATTTGTCGGTCCAAGTGTGATAATTGATGCCGAATGCCAGTATGATCTTATCAACTTCAATTTCGACTATTGCTCCTGAGACCAAGGCCGGTACATGACCAAAGCCAGCCCCCGGGAAGCAGTCTACTTGCATCTCTGGGCATATGTAGGATTGGATGTTTTGAAGATTGGAGTCACCTATGACTAACCATCTCTTCCTAACTGAGAGGTTCCATTTCCTGTGTTTCATATTGGTAGAGTTATGCCTGTTCGGACGTTGAGTGACAACCAGTTCTTCATCCATGGACCAGTCTTGTGTGAGTCTAACAAGACTGGTTTGTTTGACCAATGCCTCAGACTTGGCCTTCTGACCTCGCGTTACAGGTCCTGACTCCAGGATGGTCCTAATTTGGTCTAATTCAGTTGCACCCTGCACTGGGGGTGTGTCAAGGTCAATCTGTGGTGTGCTAACCATCACAGCACGATTGACCAATGGCATGTCTGTCATTTCTTCTTGTGGTTGCACTACGACGGGGCCTTCTGCTGCCGTCTGTGTCTCACATTCTTCTGCTAGCACAGTATCGGGGTCTTCCTCACCCGTCTGTATCCTACATTCTCCTGTTATTACAGTACCGGGGTCATCCTCACCCGTCTGTATCTTACATTCTAGCACAGTACCGGGGTCCTCCTCACCCGCCTGTGTCTTACATTCTCCTGTTAATGCAGTACCGGGGTCCTCCTCACCCGTCTGCGACTCACATTCTTCTGGTAGCACAGTACCAGGGTCCTCCTCACCCGCCTGTGTCCTAACCTCTTGTGGGGGCACAGTGACGTGGCTGTCTTGTGACGTTTGTGTCCCCTCTGAATTGGTTGTGTCACTCTCATATTTGGTCCGAAACAAGGCCTGTACCTTATGTAAGGTGGTCTCCTGCAGTCTGGCACCCAGATTCCGTCTTGCCCACTTGGATGTTATTCTGAATGGCATGTGCCACTCTGAGGGTTGCATGTCTGGCAGATTTCGGATCTCTTTCTGCAGCTCTTCTAGGTAATGGCTGCGTAAACACTCCATTGTGGCTTCCTCCCACCTTCTAGCATTTGTTTCAATGCGTTTTTTGATCTCAGTGGATGGGGCAGTGGGCTTGATCGTATCGATCAAGGTTGTTGTCATTTTTCTGATCCCCACCGGAACTAATTCCTTCATGACATTAGTGTAGTGATGTGCAGTTCTAATGACTCTATAGAATGCCTTTAATTTATTATTAAGGTCAGTATCTCCTGTCATGAAAAGTTCCTGAATCTGTTTGTTAATCTGAGCATCTTTTCCCCTTTGTCTTTCAATGTTGTCCTCATAATAGGTTTGATCGTCTGGGTCTGAGTAGTACTCTCCACTTGTTTGTGTGAGAGTCTCCTGGTAGGACTGTGGTCCCTCACTTGGTAAGGGCCACTCTGTGTGATCGTTGAAATCCCATTCAGGGTCTGCTGAATGTGGACTGACGTCAGAGGTCTCCACTGTACCAGGTGGTGTGTTCAAAATGTCATTGTCACTACACCCTCCTGTCTCTTCACTGTTTAAGTCTCCCTCTTCCATAATTGTTATTGTTTTGTTGGCTGGTCTGTGAGACTTTTCCTGACGGTCCAGGGCCTTGTATAAGCCATATTTTTCACGACATGCTTCTACACCTAGCATGTCTTTTGTGCCCAGTCTATTACTGGACGGGAACCGTCTGGGCAGGTCAATCAATGGCCTGTGGCCTAATCTATTTGATTGATCTAGTGGATCTAAAGGATCTCTGTACACTACAGTACGAGTTGGAGGTGTTCCTGGTCTTTGCTCTCGATATCTCAGTGCACTGCCTCTGAAGCGAGTGCCACGACTTGGCACCTGTGTGCCTTCCTCCTGGACATCAGACCAAGCACACTCTGCCATGCTAGCTTTTGTTTAAGCTGGTTAGCTTTGTATTTAAAGCTAATTGCTACAACTTGCTGTAAAATCCGCTTTTCAAAGTGTGCAAGTGTAGTTTTTGTTCTGCTTCCTATCTTAAGTGAGTTTAAAAGACTAACTGAGTGCTATATAGCCTGTCAATTCGTGTTTAAATTAGTCCGTTAATTTTAGACTATCTCAGTGTCTCAAATTCACTTTTTTCAGAGAAGTATTGGCCTGCTGCGCCAATTGCTTCTGATATCAACTTTGCACCGAATTTAAGTAGAATTTATGGCCTGCTCCCCCTCCTAGACGAGTACAGGAGACTAACTAACTGCTTTATATTGCACCAAATATGGTTTAAATTAGTCCGTTATCTCAGACTGAGCAAAGCCAATGTTGTTCACCAGCTACCTGAGCAGCGCTTTTCGCTGCTAATGTTAGCTTCTTGAACAACGATTTCCGCTGCTATACTGCTTTAATATATTACAATGTCAACACTAACATAACGTTTCGGTTATATTTAACCTTCTTCAGATGTCTACAGGGTTGACAAATCTCTAAATTTGAGCTAAGAGTGTCTCTCTATTGAGTTTTCAGAAAGATCGCAGCAGCCGTGTGTTCTGTTCAGAGTCTTGGAACACACTGACGGGTGGAAAGCAGCATCCACTGGGCGTGGCTTCGGGCAAGCCTCGACATGTCACTCAAAGTGACCCTTTGTAAGGTAGATCTGTTCTCCCTACTGTTGTAGTGACAATAAAAATTATTTTTATGATTGAAAAATATTCCTAAACACTATCCTGACCTGTCCTGGTTTTTATAAGTGTATTAACTTGTACACAGATAGTGTCACCTCAGTGAATCTGGTGCACATGTGCAATGTGACACCCCAAGGTGACCATCGCAGGGTGAAAAATGTTCACCCCACCACTACTGTAGTGACAAAAAAAATATTTTTATGATTGAAAAATACTCCTAAACACTATCCTAGCCTGTCTTGGCTTTTTTAGGTGTATTAACTGTACATAGATAGTGTCACCTCCATGAATTGAGTGTCCATGTGCAATGTGGCACCTCCAAAATGCAATGTGTCGCATTGGAAATCCATTAGGCTATGTAGTTTTTTTCCCCCTAAAATACTTTTCTTATGGCCTCTTCATGGCTTTATGATCTCTTGGGTTTTATAAATATTACTATTGTACCTTGATCATTATTTTAGTAAGAGGTTTGTATGTATATAAGTATGTTTATTGCATAATACCTACAAAGCCTAAATGCCATCCAGGGTTGCATGGCACCCTTCTGTATCCTGTCCAACGATCCAATCCACCTCCCCATGACATATTATTGTTTAATAAAAATTAAACCTTATATTATACCAGCTATTGTGTCCCAGGTGTAATTAAAAGTGGTCCCTCTAGAGCTGCTTCTACTCTTTTTAGTGTTATAGCAAGTCAGGCTTCAATTCGGGCCTTCTGCTATTGTTTGCTCTGATTAGCCTACCGAAGCAGGTTATCATTGTTTTTTCAACAATTAATAACATATCTTCTTTCTAATGACCCCCCCAGGGTTTACTCACACCTGATTTTGGTGTTTAAGTGACCTGAGGTCTTCCCTTTGGTCATCTGGTGTTTAATGCTAGATTAAGCATTTTTAAGGGGGAAATTATATTTGCCTTTTTGAACTGTAATTGTGTTTCTCATCATGTCTCTGTCTGTTCCCACAGGGTCTGTCCCCCACCATTCAACCTCCACCAGGCAACACCGTCCCAGGTAAGTATTAGTTTATAAATTAGGATTAGGTCATACCCTGCAGTGGTTAGGTTGTGTATGGAGGGTAGGTTGAGGTTAGCTCTACCCTCTCTCTTGTGGGTTTTTGTTCAGGTAAGTATTTAACCTCCTGGTTAAGTTGAGGTTATGTATGAAGTGGTTAGGTTCAGGAGAGGGATCAGAATCCCTGTAGGATTGGAACGGTTAGGGTGTGTAGAATAGGTGGGTTGGGTTTAACCCTGTGTGCTCTGTCCTGGGTTTAAACTCAGAGATCAGAGTCTTAGGGTTGCCATACCGGGCATGTTTTTCTTTAGTAAGACTAGGCCTGTAATTTCGGTCCTAGGGGATAGAAGATGGCGAGAGGGTTAGGTTGAGACATGATGAGTAAGTGTGGGGTCAAAGGTCACTTGGCAAGTATCCTGGGTTGTGGCTGGTCAAAACTGTTGGGCAACATAGGTCTTAGATCGGGGACAAATAAAATGGTTGTTACAGGAATGAAAAGTTTGAATCCTATATACAAAAAGTGAAAGGAGCTGGGTTTTAAAAGGAGGGGAGGTGTTGGTGGCTGAGGGATCCACTTGGTTGTGTCATCCCTCATATTGCCATCAGTCAGTTGGTACAGTGATGAAGTCAATGGTTTAAAGAGTCCTGTGGTCAAAAGTATGATCCTTTTAGGTTTATATAACCAAGTCTTGTGGTCCCTACTATGATCCACTAAGTCTTGTGGTCACTGTGTGATCCATGTTATTTAGGTTTTGTATTCGAGGTGAGTATATTACAGTGGTTGCCAGTTTCGGCCTTCAAATCCAGTAATGTGGTTACTTAGTGGTGTGGTTTAAACATCCACTGACAAGTTAAATGTGTAGTTGTTCTCAATATCCTATGGATAGCCCAATGTAGGTTTCTAATACTTGATGTGATTCACAGTTTGTGTTTCATGTGTTTTTTGAGAAATGATCCACTGTTCTGTCAGTATTTTCAACTAGAACAATTGTCTGGGGAAACAAGAAGCAGGGCACTGACCATTCGGCCACCAATAGGCACTGGCTAGTTTAGGGGAAAAGGGGGGTGGTACCCCGACACAGGTCAGGGCACAGTTGCACTCGCTTCTTGTTGGCAACCGAATGTCCCATGAATCAGTTCCCTGCCCCCTGTTGAAGTCCCTTTCAGCAGAAATTGTCTGTTGGTTGATCAGATTATTGTAACTCTACCTCGAAAACTGGGGCTCCAGTTTAGAGTCATGACAGGTGACTGTGAGGTCTGTCAACAGTCCCCTATCGTATCAAACTAGCCTTTAGATGGCTCTGAAGTCTCTTGATACAACACACCTGTATTATGTGTTGTATGTGTGACCGCCTTGTAGCTTTAAGCAATGTATTTGATCCAGTGATACAGCATTCTCTTTGCTGTATTTGTGGTCCAGTAGATGTCATCTCTATCTGTAGAGAATAGAGTGGATGGAAGTTTGGGGATTGGACAGAGTCTGTCTCTAATGATGTCATTGAGATAGTCCAATGTGTCTTTTGATTGGTCTGAAAGTTGTTCAGAATAATTTAACAGTGGGACCCAGACCCTGGCTTGTGGGAAGTACTGTTGTGTGCTTGTGACCGCCTGTATAACTTGTCTATACATAGTGGATTTGTCGGTCCAAGTGTGATAATTGATGCCGAATGCCAGTATGATCTTATCAACTTCAATTTCGACTATTGCTCCTGAGACCAAGGCCGGTACATGACCAAAGCCAGCCCCCGGGAAGCAGTCTACTTGCATCTCTGGGCATATGTAGGATTGGATGTTTTGAAGATTGGAGTCACCTATGACTAACCATCTCTTCCTAACTGAGAGGTTCCATTTCCTGTGTTTCATATTGGTAGAGTTATGCCTGTTCGGACGTTGAGTGACAACCAGTTCTTCATCCATGGACCAGTCTTGTGTGAGTCTAACAAGACTGGTTTGTTTGACCAATGCCTCAGACTTGGCCTTCTGACCTCGCGTTACAGGTCCTGACTCCAGGATGGTCCTAATTTGGTCTAATTCAGTTGCACCCTGCACTGGGGGTGTGTCAAGGTCAATCTGTGGTGTGCTAACCATCACAGCACGATTGACCAATGGCATGTCTGTCATTTCTTCTTGTGGTTGCACTACGACGGGGCCTTCTGCTGCCGTCTGTGTCTCACATTCTTCTGCTAGCACAGTATCGGGGTCTTCCTCACCCGTCTGTATCCTACATTCTCCTGTTATTACAGTACCGGGGTCATCCTCACCCGTCTGTATCTTACATTCTAGCACAGTACCGGGGTCCTCCTCACCCGCCTGTGTCTTACATTCTCCTGTTAATGCAGTACCGGGGTCCTCCTCACCCGTCTGCGACTCACATTCTTCTGGTAGCACAGTACCAGGGTCCTCCTCACCCGCCTGTGTCCTAACCTCTTGTGGGGGCACAGTGACGTGGCTGTCTTGTGACGTTTGTGTCCCCTCTGAATTGGTTGTGTCACTCTCATATTTGGTCCGAAACAAGGCCTGTACCTTATGTAAGGTGGTCTCCTGCAGTCTGGCACCCAGATTCCGTCTTGCCCACTTGGATGTTATTCTGAATGGCATGTGCCACTCTGAGGGTTGCATGTCTGGCAGATTTCGGATCTCTTTCTGCAGCTCTTCTAGGTAATGGCTGCGTAAACACTCCATTGTGGCTTCCTCCCACCTTCTAGCATTTGTTTCAATGCGTTTTTTGATCTCAGTGGATGGGGCAGTGGGCTTGATCGTATCGATCAAGGTTGTTGTCATTTTTCTGATCCCCACCGGAACTAATTCCTTCATGACATTAGTGTAGTGATGTGCAGTTCTAATGACTCTATAGAATGCCTTTAATTTATTATTAAGGTCAGTATCTCCTGTCATGAAAAGTTCCTGAATCTGTTTGTTAATCTGAGCATCTTTTCCCCTTTGTCTTTCAATGTTGTCCTCATAATAGGTTTGATCGTCTGGGTCTGAGTAGTACTCTCCACTTGTTTGTGTGAGAGTCTCCTGGTAGGACTGTGGTCCCTCACTTGGTAAGGGCCACTCTGTGTGATCGTTGAAATCCCATTCAGGGTCTGCTGAATGTGGACTGACGTCAGAGGTCTCCACTGTACCAGGTGGTGTGTTCAAAATGTCATTGTCACTACACCCTCCTGTCTCTTCACTGTTTAAGTCTCCCTCTTCCATAATTGTTATTGTTTTGTTGGCTGGTCTGTGAGACTTTTCCTGACGGTCCAGGGCCTTGTATAAGCCATATTTTTCACGACATGCTTCTACACCTAGCATGTCTTTTGTGCCCAGTCTATTACTGGACGGGAACCGTCTGGGCAGGTCAATCAATGGCCTGTGGCCTAATCTATTTGATTGATCTAGTGGATCTAAAGGATCTCTGTACACTACAGTACGAGTTGGAGGTGTTCCTGGTCTTTGCTCTCGATATCTCAGTGCACTGCCTCTGAAGCGAGTGCCACGACTTGGCACCTGTGTGCCTTCCTCCTGGACATCAGACCAAGCACACTCTGCCATGCTAGCTTTTGTTTAAGCTGGTTAGCTTTGTATTTAAAGCTAATTGCTACAACTTGCTGTAAAATCCGCTTTTCAAAGTGTGCAAGTGTAGTTTTTGTTCTGCTTCCTATCTTAAGTGAGTTTAAAAGACTAACTGAGTGCTATATAGCCTGTCAATTCGTGTTTAAATTAGTCCGTTAATTTTAGACTATCTCAGTGTCTCAAATTCACTTTTTTCAGAGAAGTATTGGCCTGCTGCGCCAATTGCTTCTGATATCAACTTTGCACCGAATTTAAGTAGAATTTATGGCCTGCTCCCCCTCCTAGACGAGTACAGGAGACTAACTAACTGCTTTATATTGCACCAAATATGGTTTAAATTAGTCCGTTATCTCAGACTGAGCAAAGCCAATGTTGTTCACCAGCTACCTGAGCAGCGCTTTTCGCTGCTAATGTTAGCTTCTTGAACAACGATTTCCGCTGCTATACTGCTTTAATATATTACAATGTCAACACTAACATAACGTTTCGGTTATATTTAACCTTCTTCAGATGTCTACAGGGTTGACAAATCTCTAAATTTGAGCTAAGAGTGTCTCTCTATTGAGTTTTCAGAAAGATCGCAGCAGCCGTGTGTTCTGTTCAGAGTCTTGGAACACACTGACGGGTGGAAAGCAGCATCCACTGGGCGTGGCTTCGGGCAAGCCTCGACATGTCACTCAAAGTGACCCTTTGTAAGGTAGATCTGTTCTCCCTACTGTTGTAGTGACAATAAAAATTATTTTTATGATTGAAAAATATTCCTAAACACTATCCTGACCTGTCCTGGTTTTTATAAGTGTATTAACTTGTACACAGATAGTGTCACCTCAGTGAATCTGGTGCACATGTGCAATGTGACACCCCAAGGTGACCATCGCAGGGTGAAAAATGTTCACCCCACCACTACTGTAGTGACAAAAAAAATATTTTTATGATTGAAAAATACTCCTAAACACTATCCTAGCCTGTCTTGGCTTTTTTAGGTGTATTAACTGTACATAGATAGTGTCACCTCCATGAATTGAGTGTCCATGTGCAATGTGGCACCTCCAAAATGCAATGTGTCGCATTGGAAATCCATTAGGCTATGTAGTTTTTTTCCCCCTAAAATACTTTTCTTATGGCCTCTTCATGGCTTTATGATCTCTTGGGTTTTATAAATATTACTATTGTACCTTGATCATTATTTTAGTAAGAGGTTTGTATGTATATAAGTATGTTTATTGCATAATACCTACAAAGCCTAAATGCCATCCAGGGTTGCATGGCACCCTTCTGTATCCTGTCCAACGATCCAATCCACCTCCCCATGACATATTATTGTTTAATAAAAATTAAACCTTATATTATACCAGCTATTGTGTCCCAGGTGTAATTAAAAGTGGTCCCTCTAGAGCTGCTTCTACTCTTTTTAGTGTTATAGCAAGTCAGGCTTCAATTCGGGCCTTCTGCTATTGTTTGCTCTGATTAGCCTACCGAAGCAGGTTATCATTGTTTTTTCAACAATTAATAACATATCTTCTTTCTAATGACCCCCCCAGGGTTTACTCACACCTGATTTTGGTGTTTAAGTGACCTGAGGTCTTCCCTTTGGTCATCTGGTGTTTAATGCTAGATTAAGCATTTTTAAGGGGGAAATTATATTTGCCTTTTTGAACTGTAATTGTGTTTCTCATCATGTCTCTGTCTGTTCCCACAGGGTCTGTCCCCCACCATTCAACCTCCACCAGGCAACACCGTCCCAGGTAAGTATTAGTTTATAAATTAGGATTAGGTCATACCCTGCAGTGGTTAGGTTGTGTATGGAGGGTAGGTTGAGGTTAGCTCTACCCTCTCTCTTGTGGGTTTTTGTTCAGGTAAGTATTTAACCTCCTGGTTAAGTTGAGGTTATGTATGAAGTGGTTAGGTTCAGGAGAGGGATCAGAATCCCTGTAGGATTGGAACGGTTAGGGTGTGTAGAATAGGTGGGTTGGGTTTAACCCTGTGTGCTCTGTCCTGGGTTTAAACTCAGAGATCAGAGTCTTAGGGTTGCCATACCGGGCATGTTTTTCTTTAGTAAGACTAGGCCTGTAATTTCGGTCCTAGGGGATAGAAGATGGCGAGAGGGTTAGGTTGAGACATGATGAGTAAGTGTGGGGTCAAAGGTCACTTGGCAAGTATCCTGGGTTGTGGCTGGTCAAAACTGTTGGGCAACATAGGTCTTAGATCGGGGACAAATAAAATGGTTGTTACAGGAATGAAAAGTTTGAATCCTATATACAAAAAGTGAAAGGAGCTGGGTTTTAAAAGGAGGGGAGGTGTTGGTGGCTGAGGGATCCACTTGGTTGTGTCATCCCTCATATTGCCATCAGTCAGTTGGTACAGTGATGAAGTCAATGGTTTAAAGAGTCCTGTGGTCAAAAGTATGATCCTTTTAGGTTTATATAACCAAGTCTTGTGGTCCCTACTATGATCCACTAAGTCTTGTGGTCACTGTGTGATCCATGTTATTTAGGTTTTGTATTCGAGGTGAGTATATTACAGTGGTTGCCAGTTTCGGCCTTCAAATCCAGTAATGTGGTTACTTAGTGGTGTGGTTTAAACATCCACTGACAAGTTAAATGTGTAGTTGTTCTCAATATCCTATGGATAGCCCAATGTAGGTTTCTAATACTTGATGTGATTCACAGTTTGTGTTTCATGTGTTTTTTGAGAAATGATCCACTGTTCTGTCAGTATTTTCAACTAGAACAATTGTCTGGGGAAACAAGAAGCAGGGCACTGACCATTCGGCCACCAATAGGCACTGGCTAGTTTAGGGGAAAAGGGGGGTGGTACCCCGACACAGGTCAGGGCACAGTTGCACTCGCTTCTTGTTGGCAACCGAATGTCCCATGAATCAGTTCCCTGCCCCCTGTTGAAGTCCCTTTCAGCAGAAATTGTCTGTTGGTTGATCAGATTATTGTAACTCTACCTCGAAAACTGGGGCTCCAGTTTAGAGTCATGACAGGTGACTGTGAGGTCTGTCAACAGTCCCCTATCGTATCAAACTAGCCTTTAGATGGCTCTGAAGTCTCTTGATACAACACACCTGTATTATGTGTTGTATGTGTGACCGCCTTGTAGCTTTAAGCAATGTATTTGATCCAGTGATACAGCATTCTCTTTGCTGTATTTGTGGTCCAGTAGATGTCATCTCTATCTGTAGAGAATAGAGTGGATGGAAGTTTGGGGATTGGACAGAGTCTGTCTCTAATGATGTCATTGAGATAGTCCAATGTGTCTTTTGATTGGTCTGAAAGTTGTTCAGAATAATTTAACAGTGGGACCCAGACCCTGGCTTGTGGGAAGTACTGTTGTGTGCTTGTGACCGCCTGTATAACTTGTCTATACATAGTGGATTTGTCGGTCCAAGTGTGATAATTGATGCCGAATGCCAGTATGATCTTATCAACTTCAATTTCGACTATTGCTCCTGAGACCAAGGCCGGTACATGACCAAAGCCAGCCCCCGGGAAGCAGTCTACTTGCATCTCTGGGCATATGTAGGATTGGATGTTTTGAAGATTGGAGTCACCTATGACTAACCATCTCTTCCTAACTGAGAGGTTCCATTTCCTGTGTTTCATATTGGTAGAGTTATGCCTGTTCGGACGTTGAGTGACAACCAGTTCTTCATCCATGGACCAGTCTTGTGTGAGTCTAACAAGACTGGTTTGTTTGACCAATGCCTCAGACTTGGCCTTCTGACCTCGCGTTACAGGTCCTGACTCCAGGATGGTCCTAATTTGGTCTAATTCAGTTGCACCCTGCACTGGGGGTGTGTCAAGGTCAATCTGTGGTGTGCTAACCATCACAGCACGATTGACCAATGGCATGTCTGTCATTTCTTCTTGTGGTTGCACTACGACGGGGCCTTCTGCTGCCGTCTGTGTCTCACATTCTTCTGCTAGCACAGTATCGGGGTCTTCCTCACCCGTCTGTATCCTACATTCTCCTGTTATTACAGTACCGGGGTCATCCTCACCCGTCTGTATCTTACATTCTAGCACAGTACCGGGGTCCTCCTCACCCGCCTGTGTCTTACATTCTCCTGTTAATGCAGTACCGGGGTCCTCCTCACCCGTCTGCGACTCACATTCTTCTGGTAGCACAGTACCAGGGTCCTCCTCACCCGCCTGTGTCCTAACCTCTTGTGGGGGCACAGTGACGTGGCTGTCTTGTGACGTTTGTGTCCCCTCTGAATTGGTTGTGTCACTCTCATATTTGGTCCGAAACAAGGCCTGTACCTTATGTAAGGTGGTCTCCTGCAGTCTGGCACCCAGATTCCGTCTTGCCCACTTGGATGTTATTCTGAATGGCATGTGCCACTCTGAGGGTTGCATGTCTGGCAGATTTCGGATCTCTTTCTGCAGCTCTTCTAGGTAATGGCTGCGTAAACACTCCATTGTGGCTTCCTCCCACCTTCTAGCATTTGTTTCAATGCGTTTTTTGATCTCAGTGGATGGGGCAGTGGGCTTGATCGTATCGATCAAGGTTGTTGTCATTTTTCTGATCCCCACCGGAACTAATTCCTTCATGACATTAGTGTAGTGATGTGCAGTTCTAATGACTCTATAGAATGCCTTTAATTTATTATTAAGGTCAGTATCTCCTGTCATGAAAAGTTCCTGAATCTGTTTGTTAATCTGAGCATCTTTTCCCCTTTGTCTTTCAATGTTGTCCTCATAATAGGTTTGATCGTCTGGGTCTGAGTAGTACTCTCCACTTGTTTGTGTGAGAGTCTCCTGGTAGGACTGTGGTCCCTCACTTGGTAAGGGCCACTCTGTGTGATCGTTGAAATCCCATTCAGGGTCTGCTGAATGTGGACTGACGTCAGAGGTCTCCACTGTACCAGGTGGTGTGTTCAAAATGTCATTGTCACTACACCCTCCTGTCTCTTCACTGTTTAAGTCTCCCTCTTCCATAATTGTTATTGTTTTGTTGGCTGGTCTGTGAGACTTTTCCTGACGGTCCAGGGCCTTGTATAAGCCATATTTTTCACGACATGCTTCTACACCTAGCATGTCTTTTGTGCCCAGTCTATTACTGGACGGGAACCGTCTGGGCAGGTCAATCAATGGCCTGTGGCCTAATCTATTTGATTGATCTAGTGGATCTAAAGGATCTCTGTACACTACAGTACGAGTTGGAGGTGTTCCTGGTCTTTGCTCTCGATATCTCAGTGCACTGCCTCTGAAGCGAGTGCCACGACTTGGCACCTGTGTGCCTTCCTCCTGGACATCAGACCAAGCACACTCTGCCATGCTAGCTTTTGTTTAAGCTGGTTAGCTTTGTATTTAAAGCTAATTGCTACAACTTGCTGTAAAATCCGCTTTTCAAAGTGTGCAAGTGTAGTTTTTGTTCTGCTTCCTATCTTAAGTGAGTTTAAAAGACTAACTGAGTGCTATATAGCCTGTCAATTCGTGTTTAAATTAGTCCGTTAATTTTAGACTATCTCAGTGTCTCAAATTCACTTTTTTCAGAGAAGTATTGGCCTGCTGCGCCAATTGCTTCTGATATCAACTTTGCACCGAATTTAAGTAGAATTTATGGCCTGCTCCCCCTCCTAGACGAGTACAGGAGACTAACTAACTGCTTTATATTGCACCAAATATGGTTTAAATTAGTCCGTTATCTCAGACTGAGCAAAGCCAATGTTGTTCACCAGCTACCTGAGCAGCGCTTTTCGCTGCTAATGTTAGCTTCTTGAACAACGATTTCCGCTGCTATACTGCTTTAATATATTACAATGTCAACACTAACATAACGTTTCGGTTATATTTAACCTTCTTCAGATGTCTACAGGGTTGACAAATCTCTAAATTTGAGCTAAGAGTGTCTCTCTATTGAGTTTTCAGAAAGATCGCAGCAGCCGTGTGTTCTGTTCAGAGTCTTGGAACACACTGACGGGTGGAAAGCAGCATCCACTGGGCGTGGCTTCGGGCAAGCCTCGACATGTCACTCAAAGTGACCCTTTGTAAGGTAGATCTGTTCTCCCTACTGTTGTAGTGACAATAAAAATTATTTTTATGATTGAAAAATATTCCTAAACACTATCCTGACCTGTCCTGGTTTTTATAAGTGTATTAACTTGTACACAGATAGTGTCACCTCAGTGAATCTGGTGCACATGTGCAATGTGACACCCCAAGGTGACCATCGCAGGGTGAAAAATGTTCACCCCACCACTACTGTAGTGACAAAAAAAATATTTTTATGATTGAAAAATACTCCTAAACACTATCCTAGCCTGTCTTGGCTTTTTTAGGTGTATTAACTGTACATAGATAGTGTCACCTCCATGAATTGAGTGTCCATGTGCAATGTGGCACCTCCAAAATGCAATGTGTCGCATTGGAAATCCATTAGGCTATGTAGTTTTTTTCCCCCTAAAATACTTTTCTTATGGCCTCTTCATGGCTTTATGATCTCTTGGGTTTTATAAATATTACTATTGTACCTTGATCATTATTTTAGTAAGAGGTTTGTATGTATATAAGTATGTTTATTGCATAATACCTACAAAGCCTAAATGCCATCCAGGGTTGCATGGCACCCTTCTGTATCCTGTCCAACGATCCAATCCACCTCCCCATGACATATTATTGTTTAATAAAAATTAAACCTTATATTATACCAGCTATTGTGTCCCAGGTGTAATTAAAAGTGGTCCCTCTAGAGCTGCTTCTACTCTTTTTAGTGTTATAGCAAGTCAGGCTTCAATTCGGGCCTTCTGCTATTGTTTGCTCTGATTAGCCTACCGAAGCAGGTTATCATTGTTTTTTCAACAATTAATAACATATCTTCTTTCTAATGACCCCCCCAGGGTTTACTCACACCTGATTTTGGTGTTTAAGTGACCTGAGGTCTTCCCTTTGGTCATCTGGTGTTTAATGCTAGATTAAGCATTTTTAAGGGGGAAATTATATTTGCCTTTTTGAACTGTAATTGTGTTTCTCATCATGTCTCTGTCTGTTCCCACAGGGTCTGTCCCCCACCATTCAACCTCCACCAGGCAACACCGTCCCAGGTAAGTATTAGTTTATAAATTAGGATTAGGTCATACCCTGCAGTGGTTAGGTTGTGTATGGAGGGTAGGTTGAGGTTAGCTCTACCCTCTCTCTTGTGGGTTTTTGTTCAGGTAAGTATTTAACCTCCTGGTTAAGTTGAGGTTATGTATGAAGTGGTTAGGTTCAGGAGAGGGATCAGAATCCCTGTAGGATTGGAACGGTTAGGGTGTGTAGAATAGGTGGGTTGGGTTTAACCCTGTGTGCTCTGTCCTGGGTTTAAACTCAGAGATCAGAGTCTTAGGGTTGCCATACCGGGCATGTTTTTCTTTAGTAAGACTAGGCCTGTAATTTCGGTCCTAGGGGATAGAAGATGGCGAGAGGGTTAGGTTGAGACATGATGAGTAAGTGTGGGGTCAAAGGTCACTTGGCAAGTATCCTGGGTTGTGGCTGGTCAAAACTGTTGGGCAACATAGGTCTTAGATCGGGGACAAATAAAATGGTTGTTACAGGAATGAAAAGTTTGAATCCTATATACAAAAAGTGAAAGGAGCTGGGTTTTAAAAGGAGGGGAGGTGTTGGTGGCTGAGGGATCCACTTGGTTGTGTCATCCCTCATATTGCCATCAGTCAGTTGGTACAGTGATGAAGTCAATGGTTTAAAGAGTCCTGTGGTCAAAAGTATGATCCTTTTAGGTTTATATAACCAAGTCTTGTGGTCCCTACTATGATCCACTAAGTCTTGTGGTCACTGTGTGATCCATGTTATTTAGGTTTTGTATTCGAGGTGAGTATATTACAGTGGTTGCCAGTTTCGGCCTTCAAATCCAGTAATGTGGTTACTTAGTGGTGTGGTTTAAACATCCACTGACAAGTTAAATGTGTAGTTGTTCTCAATATCCTATGGATAGCCCAATGTAGGTTTCTAATACTTGATGTGATTCACAGTTTGTGTTTCATGTGTTTTTTGAGAAATGATCCACTGTTCTGTCAGTATTTTCAACTAGAACAATTGTCTGGGGAAACAAGAAGCAGGGCACTGACCATTCGGCCACCAATAGGCACTGGCTAGTTTAGGGGAAAAGGGGGGTGGTACCCCGACACAGGTCAGGGCACAGTTGCACTCGCTTCTTGTTGGCAACCGAATGTCCCATGAATCAGTTCCCTGCCCCCTGTTGAAGTCCCTTTCAGCAGAAATTGTCTGTTGGTTGATCAGATTATTGTAACTCTACCTCGAAAACTGGGGCTCCAGTTTAGAGTCATGACAGGTGACTGTGAGGTCTGTCAACAGTCCCCTATCGTATCAAACTAGCCTTTAGATGGCTCTGAAGTCTCTTGATACAACACACCTGTATTATGTGTTGTATGTGTGACCGCCTTGTAGCTTTAAGCAATGTATTTGATCCAGTGATACAGCATTCTCTTTGCTGTATTTGTGGTCCAGTAGATGTCATCTCTATCTGTAGAGAATAGAGTGGATGGAAGTTTGGGGATTGGACAGAGTCTGTCTCTAATGATGTCATTGAGATAGTCCAATGTGTCTTTTGATTGGTCTGAAAGTTGTTCAGAATAATTTAACAGTGGGACCCAGACCCTGGCTTGTGGGAAGTACTGTTGTGTGCTTGTGACCGCCTGTATAACTTGTCTATACATAGTGGATTTGTCGGTCCAAGTGTGATAATTGATGCCGAATGCCAGTATGATCTTATCAACTTCAATTTCGACTATTGCTCCTGAGACCAAGGCCGGTACATGACCAAAGCCAGCCCCCGGGAAGCAGTCTACTTGCATCTCTGGGCATATGTAGGATTGGATGTTTTGAAGATTGGAGTCACCTATGACTAACCATCTCTTCCTAACTGAGAGGTTCCATTTCCTGTGTTTCATATTGGTAGAGTTATGCCTGTTCGGACGTTGAGTGACAACCAGTTCTTCATCCATGGACCAGTCTTGTGTGAGTCTAACAAGACTGGTTTGTTTGACCAATGCCTCAGACTTGGCCTTCTGACCTCGCGTTACAGGTCCTGACTCCAGGATGGTCCTAATTTGGTCTAATTCAGTTGCACCCTGCACTGGGGGTGTGTCAAGGTCAATCTGTGGTGTGCTAACCATCACAGCACGATTGACCAATGGCATGTCTGTCATTTCTTCTTGTGGTTGCACTACGACGGGGCCTTCTGCTGCCGTCTGTGTCTCACATTCTTCTGCTAGCACAGTATCGGGGTCTTCCTCACCCGTCTGTATCCTACATTCTCCTGTTATTACAGTACCGGGGTCATCCTCACCCGTCTGTATCTTACATTCTAGCACAGTACCGGGGTCCTCCTCACCCGCCTGTGTCTTACATTCTCCTGTTAATGCAGTACCGGGGTCCTCCTCACCCGTCTGCGACTCACATTCTTCTGGTAGCACAGTACCAGGGTCCTCCTCACCCGCCTGTGTCCTAACCTCTTGTGGGGGCACAGTGACGTGGCTGTCTTGTGACGTTTGTGTCCCCTCTGAATTGGTTGTGTCACTCTCATATTTGGTCCGAAACAAGGCCTGTACCTTATGTAAGGTGGTCTCCTGCAGTCTGGCACCCAGATTCCGTCTTGCCCACTTGGATGTTATTCTGAATGGCATGTGCCACTCTGAGGGTTGCATGTCTGGCAGATTTCGGATCTCTTTCTGCAGCTCTTCTAGGTAATGGCTGCGTAAACACTCCATTGTGGCTTCCTCCCACCTTCTAGCATTTGTTTCAATGCGTTTTTTGATCTCAGTGGATGGGGCAGTGGGCTTGATCGTATCGATCAAGGTTGTTGTCATTTTTCTGATCCCCACCGGAACTAATTCCTTCATGACATTAGTGTAGTGATGTGCAGTTCTAATGACTCTATAGAATGCCTTTAATTTATTATTAAGGTCAGTATCTCCTGTCATGAAAAGTTCCTGAATCTGTTTGTTAATCTGAGCATCTTTTCCCCTTTGTCTTTCAATGTTGTCCTCATAATAGGTTTGATCGTCTGGGTCTGAGTAGTACTCTCCACTTGTTTGTGTGAGAGTCTCCTGGTAGGACTGTGGTCCCTCACTTGGTAAGGGCCACTCTGTGTGATCGTTGAAATCCCATTCAGGGTCTGCTGAATGTGGACTGACGTCAGAGGTCTCCACTGTACCAGGTGGTGTGTTCAAAATGTCATTGTCACTACACCCTCCTGTCTCTTCACTGTTTAAGTCTCCCTCTTCCATAATTGTTATTGTTTTGTTGGCTGGTCTGTGAGACTTTTCCTGACGGTCCAGGGCCTTGTATAAGCCATATTTTTCACGACATGCTTCTACACCTAGCATGTCTTTTGTGCCCAGTCTATTACTGGACGGGAACCGTCTGGGCAGGTCAATCAATGGCCTGTGGCCTAATCTATTTGATTGATCTAGTGGATCTAAAGGATCTCTGTACACTACAGTACGAGTTGGAGGTGTTCCTGGTCTTTGCTCTCGATATCTCAGTGCACTGCCTCTGAAGCGAGTGCCACGACTTGGCACCTGTGTGCCTTCCTCCTGGACATCAGACCAAGCACACTCTGCCATGCTAGCTTTTGTTTAAGCTGGTTAGCTTTGTATTTAAAGCTAATTGCTACAACTTGCTGTAAAATCCGCTTTTCAAAGTGTGCAAGTGTAGTTTTTGTTCTGCTTCCTATCTTAAGTGAGTTTAAAAGACTAACTGAGTGCTATATAGCCTGTCAATTCGTGTTTAAATTAGTCCGTTAATTTTAGACTATCTCAGTGTCTCAAATTCACTTTTTTCAGAGAAGTATTGGCCTGCTGCGCCAATTGCTTCTGATATCAACTTTGCACCGAATTTAAGTAGAATTTATGGCCTGCTCCCCCTCCTAGACGAGTACAGGAGACTAACTAACTGCTTTATATTGCACCAAATATGGTTTAAATTAGTCCGTTATCTCAGACTGAGCAAAGCCAATGTTGTTCACCAGCTACCTGAGCAGCGCTTTTCGCTGCTAATGTTAGCTTCTTGAACAACGATTTCCGCTGCTATACTGCTTTAATATATTACAATGTCAACACTAACATAACGTTTCGGTTATATTTAACCTTCTTCAGATGTCTACAGGGTTGACAAATCTCTAAATTTGAGCTAAGAGTGTCTCTCTATTGAGTTTTCAGAAAGATCGCAGCAGCCGTGTGTTCTGTTCAGAGTCTTGGAACACACTGACGGGTGGAAAGCAGCATCCACTGGGCGTGGCTTCGGGCAAGCCTCGACATGTCACTCAAAGTGACCCTTTGTAAGGTAGATCTGTTCTCCCTACTGTTGTAGTGACAATAAAAATTATTTTTATGATTGAAAAATATTCCTAAACACTATCCTGACCTGTCCTGGTTTTTATAAGTGTATTAACTTGTACACAGATAGTGTCACCTCAGTGAATCTGGTGCACATGTGCAATGTGACACCCCAAGGTGACCATCGCAGGGTGAAAAATGTTCACCCCACCACTACTGTAGTGACAAAAAAAATATTTTTATGATTGAAAAATACTCCTAAACACTATCCTAGCCTGTCTTGGCTTTTTTAGGTGTATTAACTGTACATAGATAGTGTCACCTCCATGAATTGAGTGTCCATGTGCAATGTGGCACCTCCAAAATGCAATGTGTCGCATTGGAAATCCATTAGGCTATGTAGTTTTTTTCCCCCTAAAATACTTTTCTTATGGCCTCTTCATGGCTTTATGATCTCTTGGGTTTTATAAATATTACTATTGTACCTTGATCATTATTTTAGTAAGAGGTTTGTATGTATATAAGTATGTTTATTGCATAATACCTACAAAGCCTAAATGCCATCCAGGGTTGCATGGCACCCTTCTGTATCCTGTCCAACGATCCAATCCACCTCCCCATGACATATTATTGTTTAATAAAAATTAAACCTTATATTATACCAGCTATTGTGTCCCAGGTGTAATTAAAAGTGGTCCCTCTAGAGCTGCTTCTACTCTTTTTAGTGTTATAGCAAGTCAGGCTTCAATTCGGGCCTTCTGCTATTGTTTGCTCTGATTAGCCTACCGAAGCAGGTTATCATTGTTTTTTCAACAATTAATAACATATCTTCTTTCTAATGACCCCCCCAGGGTTTACTCACACCTGATTTTGGTGTTTAAGTGACCTGAGGTCTTCCCTTTGGTCATCTGGTGTTTAATGCTAGATTAAGCATTTTTAAGGGGGAAATTATATTTGCCTTTTTGAACTGTAATTGTGTTTCTCATCATGTCTCTGTCTGTTCCCACAGGGTCTGTCCCCCACCATTCAACCTCCACCAGGCAACACCGTCCCAGGTAAGTATTAGTTTATAAATTAGGATTAGGTCATACCCTGCAGTGGTTAGGTTGTGTATGGAGGGTAGGTTGAGGTTAGCTCTACCCTCTCTCTTGTGGGTTTTTGTTCAGGTAAGTATTTAACCTCCTGGTTAAGTTGAGGTTATGTATGAAGTGGTTAGGTTCAGGAGAGGGATCAGAATCCCTGTAGGATTGGAACGGTTAGGGTGTGTAGAATAGGTGGGTTGGGTTTAACCCTGTGTGCTCTGTCCTGGGTTTAAACTCAGAGATCAGAGTCTTAGGGTTGCCATACCGGGCATGTTTTTCTTTAGTAAGACTAGGCCTGTAATTTCGGTCCTAGGGGATAGAAGATGGCGAGAGGGTTAGGTTGAGACATGATGAGTAAGTGTGGGGTCAAAGGTCACTTGGCAAGTATCCTGGGTTGTGGCTGGTCAAAACTGTTGGGCAACATAGGTCTTAGATCGGGGACAAATAAAATGGTTGTTACAGGAATGAAAAGTTTGAATCCTATATACAAAAAGTGAAAGGAGCTGGGTTTTAAAAGGAGGGGAGGTGTTGGTGGCTGAGGGATCCACTTGGTTGTGTCATCCCTCATATTGCCATCAGTCAGTTGGTACAGTGATGAAGTCAATGGTTTAAAGAGTCCTGTGGTCAAAAGTATGATCCTTTTAGGTTTATATAACCAAGTCTTGTGGTCCCTACTATGATCCACTAAGTCTTGTGGTCACTGTGTGATCCATGTTATTTAGGTTTTGTATTCGAGGTGAGTATATTACAGTGGTTGCCAGTTTCGGCCTTCAAATCCAGTAATGTGGTTACTTAGTGGTGTGGTTTAAACATCCACTGACAAGTTAAATGTGTAGTTGTTCTCAATATCCTATGGATAGCCCAATGTAGGTTTCTAATACTTGATGTGATTCACAGTTTGTGTTTCATGTGTTTTTTGAGAAATGATCCACTGTTCTGTCAGTATTTTCAACTAGAACAATTGTCTGGGGAAACAAGAAGCAGGGCACTGACCATTCGGCCACCAATAGGCACTGGCTAGTTTAGGGGAAAAGGGGGGTGGTACCCCGACACAGGTCAGGGCACAGTTGCACTCGCTTCTTGTTGGCAACCGAATGTCCCATGAATCAGTTCCCTGCCCCCTGTTGAAGTCCCTTTCAGCAGAAATTGTCTGTTGGTTGATCAGATTATTGTAACTCTACCTCGAAAACTGGGGCTCCAGTTTAGAGTCATGACAGGTGACTGTGAGGTCTGTCAACAGTCCCCTATCGTATCAAACTAGCCTTTAGATGGCTCTGAAGTCTCTTGATACAACACACCTGTATTATGTGTTGTATGTGTGACCGCCTTGTAGCTTTAAGCAATGTATTTGATCCAGTGATACAGCATTCTCTTTGCTGTATTTGTGGTCCAGTAGATGTCATCTCTATCTGTAGAGAATAGAGTGGATGGAAGTTTGGGGATTGGACAGAGTCTGTCTCTAATGATGTCATTGAGATAGTCCAATGTGTCTTTTGATTGGTCTGAAAGTTGTTCAGAATAATTTAACAGTGGGACCCAGACCCTGGCTTGTGGGAAGTACTGTTGTGTGCTTGTGACCGCCTGTATAACTTGTCTATACATAGTGGATTTGTCGGTCCAAGTGTGATAATTGATGCCGAATGCCAGTATGATCTTATCAACTTCAATTTCGACTATTGCTCCTGAGACCAAGGCCGGTACATGACCAAAGCCAGCCCCCGGGAAGCAGTCTACTTGCATCTCTGGGCATATGTAGGATTGGATGTTTTGAAGATTGGAGTCACCTATGACTAACCATCTCTTCCTAACTGAGAGGTTCCATTTCCTGTGTTTCATATTGGTAGAGTTATGCCTGTTCGGACGTTGAGTGACAACCAGTTCTTCATCCATGGACCAGTCTTGTGTGAGTCTAACAAGACTGGTTTGTTTGACCAATGCCTCAGACTTGGCCTTCTGACCTCGCGTTACAGGTCCTGACTCCAGGATGGTCCTAATTTGGTCTAATTCAGTTGCACCCTGCACTGGGGGTGTGTCAAGGTCAATCTGTGGTGTGCTAACCATCACAGCACGATTGACCAATGGCATGTCTGTCATTTCTTCTTGTGGTTGCACTACGACGGGGCCTTCTGCTGCCGTCTGTGTCTCACATTCTTCTGCTAGCACAGTATCGGGGTCTTCCTCACCCGTCTGTATCCTACATTCTCCTGTTATTACAGTACCGGGGTCATCCTCACCCGTCTGTATCTTACATTCTAGCACAGTACCGGGGTCCTCCTCACCCGCCTGTGTCTTACATTCTCCTGTTAATGCAGTACCGGGGTCCTCCTCACCCGTCTGCGACTCACATTCTTCTGGTAGCACAGTACCAGGGTCCTCCTCACCCGCCTGTGTCCTAACCTCTTGTGGGGGCACAGTGACGTGGCTGTCTTGTGACGTTTGTGTCCCCTCTGAATTGGTTGTGTCACTCTCATATTTGGTCCGAAACAAGGCCTGTACCTTATGTAAGGTGGTCTCCTGCAGTCTGGCACCCAGATTCCGTCTTGCCCACTTGGATGTTATTCTGAATGGCATGTGCCACTCTGAGGGTTGCATGTCTGGCAGATTTCGGATCTCTTTCTGCAGCTCTTCTAGGTAATGGCTGCGTAAACACTCCATTGTGGCTTCCTCCCACCTTCTAGCATTTGTTTCAATGCGTTTTTTGATCTCAGTGGATGGGGCAGTGGGCTTGATCGTATCGATCAAGGTTGTTGTCATTTTTCTGATCCCCACCGGAACTAATTCCTTCATGACATTAGTGTAGTGATGTGCAGTTCTAATGACTCTATAGAATGCCTTTAATTTATTATTAAGGTCAGTATCTCCTGTCATGAAAAGTTCCTGAATCTGTTTGTTAATCTGAGCATCTTTTCCCCTTTGTCTTTCAATGTTGTCCTCATAATAGGTTTGATCGTCTGGGTCTGAGTAGTACTCTCCACTTGTTTGTGTGAGAGTCTCCTGGTAGGACTGTGGTCCCTCACTTGGTAAGGGCCACTCTGTGTGATCGTTGAAATCCCATTCAGGGTCTGCTGAATGTGGACTGACGTCAGAGGTCTCCACTGTACCAGGTGGTGTGTTCAAAATGTCATTGTCACTACACCCTCCTGTCTCTTCACTGTTTAAGTCTCCCTCTTCCATAATTGTTATTGTTTTGTTGGCTGGTCTGTGAGACTTTTCCTGACGGTCCAGGGCCTTGTATAAGCCATATTTTTCACGACATGCTTCTACACCTAGCATGTCTTTTGTGCCCAGTCTATTACTGGACGGGAACCGTCTGGGCAGGTCAATCAATGGCCTGTGGCCTAATCTATTTGATTGATCTAGTGGATCTAAAGGATCTCTGTACACTACAGTACGAGTTGGAGGTGTTCCTGGTCTTTGCTCTCGATATCTCAGTGCACTGCCTCTGAAGCGAGTGCCACGACTTGGCACCTGTGTGCCTTCCTCCTGGACATCAGACCAAGCACACTCTGCCATGCTAGCTTTTGTTTAAGCTGGTTAGCTTTGTATTTAAAGCTAATTGCTACAACTTGCTGTAAAATCCGCTTTTCAAAGTGTGCAAGTGTAGTTTTTGTTCTGCTTCCTATCTTAAGTGAGTTTAAAAGACTAACTGAGTGCTATATAGCCTGTCAATTCGTGTTTAAATTAGTCCGTTAATTTTAGACTATCTCAGTGTCTCAAATTCACTTTTTTCAGAGAAGTATTGGCCTGCTGCGCCAATTGCTTCTGATATCAACTTTGCACCGAATTTAAGTAGAATTTATGGCCTGCTCCCCCTCCTAGACGAGTACAGGAGACTAACTAACTGCTTTATATTGCACCAAATATGGTTTAAATTAGTCCGTTATCTCAGACTGAGCAAAGCCAATGTTGTTCACCAGCTACCTGAGCAGCGCTTTTCGCTGCTAATGTTAGCTTCTTGAACAACGATTTCCGCTGCTATACTGCTTTAATATATTACAATGTCAACACTAACATAACGTTTCGGTTATATTTAACCTTCTTCAGATGTCTACAGGGTTGACAAATCTCTAAATTTGAGCTAAGAGTGTCTCTCTATTGAGTTTTCAGAAAGATCGCAGCAGCCGTGTGTTCTGTTCAGAGTCTTGGAACACACTGACGGGTGGAAAGCAGCATCCACTGGGCGTGGCTTCGGGCAAGCCTCGACATGTCACTCAAAGTGACCCTTTGTAAGGTAGATCTGTTCTCCCTACTGTTGTAGTGACAATAAAAATTATTTTTATGATTGAAAAATATTCCTAAACACTATCCTGACCTGTCCTGGTTTTTATAAGTGTATTAACTTGTACACAGATAGTGTCACCTCAGTGAATCTGGTGCACATGTGCAATGTGACACCCCAAGGTGACCATCGCAGGGTGAAAAATGTTCACCCCACCACTACTGTAGTGACAAAAAAAATATTTTTATGATTGAAAAATACTCCTAAACACTATCCTAGCCTGTCTTGGCTTTTTTAGGTGTATTAACTGTACATAGATAGTGTCACCTCCATGAATTGAGTGTCCATGTGCAATGTGGCACCTCCAAAATGCAATGTGTCGCATTGGAAATCCATTAGGCTATGTAGTTTTTTTCCCCCTAAAATACTTTTCTTATGGCCTCTTCATGGCTTTATGATCTCTTGGGTTTTATAAATATTACTATTGTACCTTGATCATTATTTTAGTAAGAGGTTTGTATGTATATAAGTATGTTTATTGCATAATACCTACAAAGCCTAAATGCCATCCAGGGTTGCATGGCACCCTTCTGTATCCTGTCCAACGATCCAATCCACCTCCCCATGACATATTATTGTTTAATAAAAATTAAACCTTATATTATACCAGCTATTGTGTCCCAGGTGTAATTAAAAGTGGTCCCTCTAGAGCTGCTTCTACTCTTTTTAGTGTTATAGCAAGTCAGGCTTCAATTCGGGCCTTCTGCTATTGTTTGCTCTGATTAGCCTACCGAAGCAGGTTATCATTGTTTTTTCAACAATTAATAACATATCTTCTTTCTAATGACCCCCCCAGGGTTTACTCACACCTGATTTTGGTGTTTAAGTGACCTGAGGTCTTCCCTTTGGTCATCTGGTGTTTAATGCTAGATTAAGCATTTTTAAGGGGTAAATTATATTTGCCTTTTTGAACTGTAATTGTGTTTCTCATCATGTCTCTGTCTGTTCCCACAGGGTCTGTCCCCCACCATTCAACCTCCACCAGGCAACACCGTCCCAGGTAAGTATTAGTTTATAAATTAGGATTAGGTCATACCCTGCAGTGGTTAGGTTGTGTATGGAGGGTAGGTTGAGGTTAGCTCTACCCTCTCTCTTGTGGGTTTTTGTTCAGGTAAGTATTTAACCTCCTGGTTAAGTTGAGGTTATGTATGAAGTGGTTAGGTTCAGGAGAGGGATCAGAATCCCTGTAGGATTGGAACGGTTAGGGTGTGTAGAATAGGTGGGTTGGGTTTAACCCTGTGTGCTCTGTCCTGGGTTTAAACTCAGAGATCAGAGTCTTAGGGTTGCCATACCGGGCATGTTTTTCTTTAGTAAGACTAGGCCTGTAATTTCGGTCCTAGGGGATAGAAGATGGCGAGAGGGTTAGGTTGAGACATGATGAGTAAGTGTGGGGTCAAAGGTCACTTGGCAAGTATCCTGGGTTGTGGCTGGTCAAAACTGTTGGGCAACATAGGTCTTAGATCGGGGACAAATAAAATGGTTGTTACAGGAATGAAAAGTTTGAATCCTATATACAAAAAGTGAAAGGAGCTGGGTTTTAAAAGGAGGGGAGGTGTTGGTGGCTGAGGGATCCACTTGGTTGTGTCATCCCTCATATTGCCATCAGTCAGTTGGTACAGTGATGAAGTCAATGGTTTAAAGAGTCCTGTGGTCAAAAGTATGATCCTTTTAGGTTTATATAACCAAGTCTTGTGGTCCCTACTATGATCCACTAAGTCTTGTGGTCACTGTGTGATCCATGTTATTTAGGTTTTGTATTCGAGGTGAGTATATTACAGTGGTTGCCAGTTTCGGCCTTCAAATCCAGTAATGTGGTTACTTAGTGGTGTGGTTTAAACATCCACTGACAAGTTAAATGTGTAGTTGTTCTCAATATCCTATGGATAGCCCAATGTAGGTTTCTAATACTTGATGTGATTCACAGTTTGTGTTTCATGTGTTTTTTGAGAAATGATCCACTGTTCTGTCAGTATTTTCAACTAGAACAATTGTCTGGGGAAACAAGAAGCAGGGCACTGACCATTCGGCCACCAATAGGCACTGGCTAGTTTAGGGGAAAAGGGGGGTGGTACCCCGACACAGGTCAGGGCACAGTTGCACTCGCTTCTTGTTGGCAACCGAATGTCCCATGAATCAGTTCCCTGCCCCCTGTTGAAGTCCCTTTCAGCAGAAATTGTCTGTTGGTTGATCAGATTATTGTAACTCTACCTCGAAAACTGGGGCTCCAGTTTAGAGTCATGACAGGTGACTGTGAGGTCTGTCAACAGTCCCCTATCGTATCAAACTAGCCTTTAGATGGCTCTGAAGTCTCTTGATACAACACACCTGTATTATGTGTTGTATGTGTGACCGCCTTGTAGCTTTAAGCAATGTATTTGATCCAGTGATACAGCATTCTCTTTGCTGTATTTGTGGTCCAGTAGATGTCATCTCTATCTGTAGAGAATAGAGTGGATGGAAGTTTGGGGATTGGACAGAGTCTGTCTCTAATGATGTCATTGAGATAGTCCAATGTGTCTTTTGATTGGTCTGAAAGTTGTTCAGAATAATTTAACAGTGGGACCCAGACCCTGGCTTGTGGGAAGTACTGTTGTGTGCTTGTGACCGCCTGTATAACTTGTCTATACATAGTGGATTTGTCGGTCCAAGTGTGATAATTGATGCCGAATGCCAGTATGATCTTATCAACTTCAATTTCGACTATTGCTCCTGAGACCAAGGCCGGTACATGACCAAAGCCAGCCCCCGGGAAGCAGTCTACTTGCATCTCTGGGCATATGTAGGATTGGATGTTTTGAAGATTGGAGTCACCTATGACTAACCAGGTTAGGGTTTAGGGTTAGGGTTAGGGTTAGGGTTAGGGTTAGGGTTAGGGTTAGGGTTAGGGTTAGGGTTAGGGTTAGGGTTAGGGTTAGGGTTAGGGTTAGGGGTTAGGGTTAGGGTTAGGGGTAGGGGGAAGGGTGCCCTGGCTCAGGCCAGGGCACTATGCATTGGCCATCTCGTTACTGACCGGGTGATCAGGTGATCCTACCTCCTGTTAAGACCCTTAGGAATAGTTGTATCCAATACCTTAATCCAGAGTCTTTCCTGTCGTTTTCTCTGATAGATGTTCCATCTATAGTTGAACTGGATGACTGTGGCCTGTACTGCCGGCCATCCATGATCAACAAAATGTGCCACAAAAGGTGTCTGTATCTCTTTGCCACGTATCACATTGTATTTGTGTTGTATGAAACGTAAACTTATTGTGTTTCCTGTTTCCCCAACATATTGTTTCTTACATGTAGTACAAGTGACAAGATAGACACAATTTTTGGTCAGTGGGTTTCCTCCTGGCATGGTTTTGTAAACCATGTTGGTGTTATAACACCGTATCCATGTTTTTTTCTTATAGTATGACCATTGACTTTTTGATGTTGTAGTCTTTTTTGATTGTATTTTGGCTTTGATCAGCTGGTCTTGTAAATTTTTGTTTTTTCTGAATGCTGCAATGACTCTGTGGTCTTGCAAGAGGTCAGTGTCTTTAAAGATCCTGTCAAAATTCTCCTTTATAATCTTCACCAATTTGACTGTGGCTGGTGAGTATGTTGTGATGAATGGTAAGATTGTAGAGACCTGTATGGGTTTGGTTAGTAGGTATTTCTTTGTTGCATTTCTTAAAAATGAACGGCTGTAACCTCTTTTAGCCAGTGCCACAAAGAGGATTTTTCTGGCTTCCCAAAAGTCTGCTTTGTGGCTACATATCCTATGAAATCTCAGGAGTTGAGACTTCAAGAGGCCTGCATATGTGTGCTTTGGGTGGTAGCTACTTTTATGTAGTAGGGCGTGAGTATCTGTTTCTTTGAAGAATACCTTGACTTCTAGATGATTTGTTTTGTCAAAGTGTGTTCCCTTATATGTGGTGGTATCCAGGAAATCCACTGATGTATAACTGGTAGTTGACTTCAGTGTAATGGAAGAGTTATGTGTGTTGAGAATGGTCATGAATTGAGTAAATTCTGGCTCTGAGTGTGGCCATACACCCCATATATCATCAAGATATCTCAGATAATATAGTGGTTTAATCTTACAAGATGCCAAGGCTGAGGTCTCCCACTCTGCCATAAATATGTTTGCATATGCAGGGGCAAATTTTTTGCCCATAGCTGTGCCTTTCACTTGTAAGTAGAATTTATCATTGAATTCAAAGTCATTTCTTCTCAGATTGATATCCAATAATTGTAGAAGTTCTTTCTCCGGTCTCCTTTTGTCAGGATGTTTTCTAAATATTTCTTTAACGGCTTGAATGCCCTCACTTGTGTCTATATTAGTGTATAGACTATCCACATCTAGTGTGAATAACATGGCCCCTGTGGGGATATGTAGTCGTTTGACTGTGTTAACAAAATGATACGTGTCCTTGATGTAGCTGGGGTGTTTGTTTGATAGTGGATTTAGAAAATGATCTATGTATTCCGCTGTGTAATATGTTTCACTGTCACAATCTGAGACAATAGGCCTTCCTGGAGGAATTTCGTATGGTTTGCTCCACTTGGTGGGATCTTTATGGATTTTAGGTAGCATATAGAATATTCTGGCTCTAGGATCTGAGTTACCCATCAGGTAGATGTGTTGTTTAATATTTATAAACTTTTTTTCCAGAAGTTTATCTATGATTTTTTGTACTATGTTTATGGTTTCCGGATAGATGGGTTTGTCCAGTTTGGTGTAGTATTTGATATCCTCCAGTTGTCTGTGGCCCTCCCACAGATATTGTTTTTTGTCCAAAATGACAATCGCACTGCCCTTATCTGCTGGTTTGATAATGATATCTTTGTTTTGTTTTAGTTGAAGAATGGCTCTCTCTTCCCCTCTATTCAGGTTGTTGACTAGCCTTCTAAGTATGAAGTGTTTTTGAAAGTACTCATTATCTGCCTCAATAAGGTCTCTAACCTCTGCTGGTAGTTGGTCATCATCTGGAGACCAATTAGATTTTGGTGTAAACAGGGGGATGTCTGTTTCTTCCTTGTCTTGGAAGTGCACTGCCAATTTGATTTTTCTATGGTACTGTTGTAAATCCCACTTGCTTTTTTCCTTTAAATTCTTGTTGCATTCCAACGTGGGAATGAAGGTTAGGCCTCTGTTGAGTAACTCCAACTGGGAAGTGGTTGGTCTAAAGTGTTTGGACAAATTTATAACATTTTTAGACCCCTCCCTTGTAGGTGGGCTTATGGGGTCTTTTAGTTTATCTGTTGAGACCAATGGTCCAGCATGCTTTTTGCTGTTTCTGTGTCCCAGTGTATGTTGTCTTTTTCAGTGGTGAAATATTGATGTGGAAGTTGGGGAATGATACGGAAGTTGTCCCTGATAATGTCATTCAGATCATTCAGTACTGTTTGTTCTTCGTCTGGTAGGTCCTTTGAATAATTGATCAGAGGTACCCAGACATTAGCTTCAGGGAAGCAGTCCTGTGTCATTGTGACTGCCTGTGTGACCTGTTTAGACAAGGTTCTGTGACCTTTTTGTGTCCTGTTGTTAATACCAAAGGCCAAGATTATCTTTTCTGGTTCAGTCTGTACTGTAGCTTTCTGAACTAGATTTGCTACATGTGCAAATGTTGCCCCTGGATAACTGTCTATCTGGAGATCAGGACAGTCATATGTGGGGATCCTGGCTAAATTGGAATCTCCCATGATGATCCACTTTTTTGACACTGTGAGGGCCCATTCTTTCCCCTTCCTAAATGTGTCATTGTGTCTAGTGGGTCTTTGTGGACCTCTGGGTTGATTCTGTTTGAATGATCGTTGTATGAGTTTCTTTTTCTCTGCCCCTTTGGCGTTGATACTAGTTCCCATACTTTTCCTCAGACCTGGGATCAGCATACTGAGTTGGATTCTCTCAGTTACCTCTTGGAATTCAGTGTCTGAGCCTAGGGATATCAAGTCCACCTCATTTTCTTCTTGGGATAGTTCAACGTCATCTACACTCTTATGGTGTGATTGTGAGCATGCTAGCTCCTCCTTTTCGCTCTCTGTTTGGGCCGTATCAGGGATGATCACCTGTTCCTCTACCTGTGTTTCCAGGTTTTCTTGAGCCATTTCTGGGTCCTGTGGCCTGTCCAAGTCCTGTCCTATGAGCATCTCCACTGGGGTAGATGGATTCTTAGGTTGAGAAGCTTCCTCCCTCAAGAGCTCTGGGTTTGGTCGTTGTTCTGGACATATCTGCACTACGTGGGTTATTTTTTGTTTTTTAAGCCTCTGTGGCAGTCCCATTTTCTTGCTTCTCGTCAGGGATGTCCTGGTGTGAGCTGGGTCATCACTCTGTTCTTCCTTCTCACTATCATCTTCCTCCAGTAGGATGTCTATTGGGTGGGTTGCCTTCTGTTTTTTAGGTCCCTGTGGCCATTTCACTTTTCTGATTTTTGTCAGAGGTGGTATGGTGTGACCTGGGTCATCACTCAGCTCTTCCTCCTCGCTCTTATCCTCTTCCCACGTGATCTCGATTGGGTTCTTTGCTTTCTGTTTTTTAGGCTTCTGTGGTAATCCTATTTTTTTGATTCTCTTACGAGGTGGCTCGGTGTGACTGGAGTCATCACTCGGCTCTTCCCCATTCTTCCTATCTGCCTCCAGCATGATCTCCAGTTCATCGCCCATTTTAGCTGCGATGAGATTCTCTGCATCTCTTATCACTTCATCTGTTAGGCGTTTTCCCATATTGCGTTTGGACCACTTTACTGCTATTCCAAAGGGTTCCTTCCAATCATCCTCTGTCATATATGGCAGTGCATCTAGCTCACCTTGCAGTGCCTCTGTATAGTGGTCACGCAGCAGTAGTAGGGTTGTGTGTTCCCAATTTTTCGCATTGCCCTCAATATAGTCTGTTACCTTGCTGGTAGGAACAGCTGGTTTGATTGACATCATTAGATTTTCTGTGATCTTTTTAATGCCAGGTGGAGGTATTTTGCTTCGAAAATTGTTGAGATGATGTGTGCATTTGATCAACCTACTCAGTGCTCGCACTCTGACTCCGAAATCTGAATCGTCAGGTTGAGCTCTCTCTTCCATTCTCTGTCTGGGGTTATTTGGAGGTGGCCTCCTTCTGTACTCTGGTTGGTACAATTGTTGCACTCTAGCCTCTGCACGTCCGTGCCTTTGAGGTTTCTGTTGTGCATGCCATTCCTCCTCTCTATGTTGTGGACGTGATTGTTGCTTGTCTCTGTTATCCCTGAATAGGGAGTCACGTTGTGTGTGCCATCCAACATTTCTATATTGTGGATCTATCTGTCGTCTGCTCCCATTGTTATTGAACAGTCGACGTGGCTGTTGTCCACTTTCATAGCGTTGTCTGTCCTTATATTGTGGTGCTCTGTATGTGAGGCCCCTATCACGCGTACCAGAGTTCCCTGGTCGTGGTTTATACTGGGACATATCCCTCACATAGCGCTGTGCCTCCCCTGTGTCTCGTCCAGTATGTCGGGCATCCGTTCTGGGAGCCCGGCTGGCACTCTGTGCCTTGTTGTTTGGTTTATATCGAGGTACAATGTACCTCGATGTTTCAAAAAATTGTGGCCTGTGGCCTGGTTCAAATTGTTGGCGTTGTGGATACATTTTATCCCTTGTCCTGCCTGCTCTGACAGCAGCAGCATAGTTGGGACGATCCTTAGGCTGAATGTATTCGCCTGTATGGTGGCTTGTAACACGGGGCTCATGGCGTGCCATGTTTCGTCCTCTTTTGTAGGACACCCTCGTCCACCCTTCCTCCTCTGAATCAGAATGCATTAGTACAGTTTACTAATTTATTCTATGGAGGGTAGGTTATTTATAAGTAACACAAGTTTTATTTCCGTTCAGCCCCCTCGTTTGGGTGGGCTAGAAGGTTAAACTAGATAGTTTATTATGTATCAACTTGTGTTAAAAATGATCCGCTAATTTGGGTTTAGTTTGCTATTATCAGCTTTTTATAAATGATGTGTCAACCTTGTTTATCAACGACGTTTCGATTTGTCTAAATCTTCATCAGGCTGTACATGGTTGACAAGTTATTTATTGTGAAAAGTATCGATTTGAAACAATGCAATGAAAATGAAGCTTGGAGCAATGTGACTCGGTGGTGTGTCTCCCTCAAAGTGCTGAGAGAGAGTGAGCGCGAGTGGGGAGCGGCAGTCCCTTTTATACTCTTGTGGGCGTGTCTAAGTTCCCTTGGCAGTCAAACTTGGTGTTGTGAGTGCTTTTATCGTGTTTTACTGGTGTTTACCTTTGATCAAAAAATATTTTGATTACCCTCTATCCTTTCTTTTGGTTTAGCGGATGTTATAGTATGTATGATTTATTTTATGTGACAACGCATGTTGTTTTTTTGCGTGGAAGAATGTGGCTTTTCCTTGGAAGAGTCACCTTCCGCCCTGCCATTCTTCCATGTAATCTTCATCCGTTCTCTCTTGACTAGTGTGTTCATCTGTTGTGATGCATTTCAGGTGCATCCATCAGGTAGATCTGTAGTGAATAAATATTTGTTTTATTTTAGTTTATCAGGTTTTTCATGTCTGAGCATGTTTTGCATCCTGTGTGCTTTATGAGTGGTGTACTTAACACCGTACCTGTTCTAATGGCCCTGTCTGTGTTTATAGAATTATTTATAGGGCTCTATAGTGAACAAAAATAAATTATTTTAGCCTATCAGATTTTTTAGTGAAAAAATAAAGTATTTTAGCCCATCAGGTTTTATATGTCCATGCCTATTTGCATCCTATGTGCTTTGTAAATGGTGTATTTGTGAGACTATTGTCTCACATGCCTGTAAGATTATTATCTTCCAGTGTATTGCACTACAGTCCCTGTTCAAACGGCCTTGCCTATATTGTAAAATCACTTGTGGGATTTTTAATTCGTATGAGACTGTTATTTCCATTTTGCCATGTCCTTTAATGTGGTTTCCATGTTTATTCCATGTATTTCCTTCTTTGTAAGGCAAGGTGTCTTATTGCGTCACTCCCTGTCATCCCCTGTTTTCACTGGGAAATGTCTCCCCTTCGTTCCTCATAGAAGATAAATTAGTTTTAGAATAGGGGGTGACTGGATGTGTGTTTAATTTATTTTGTAAATGTCGAGTCTGTCAACCTAAGATTATTCACCACGTCTTATTTCATATCCCCCAATTTTTAGTTTTGTTCATGACACTTCAGTTAGGTTAAAGCATGTCACCTCACTTGTCTGAAGAGCCCATAAGTGCACCCTCATGGAATCCCTCGTATATCCCCCAGTTACAGGCAGGGTACACCAGTACACTTGATTGTGTATTTCTTAAGACTTCTTGTTATGGAGGTCAGTGTATTCCATCACTGCTCTGGGGGACCCCTAAGTGCATTCCAGTGCAGGGTCCCTCGTATACTCTCCAGGGTCAAGTCAGGGTATGCTGGCCTTCTTCTTAGGTTTAGGTCAAAACTTGGAGTCAATGTGGGGTAGTGTGGTTAAGTTTAGGGTAAGTGATTAGGTTTCATCATACCCTTGTGTTTTAAGTCGTGACATGGTAGTCAGGATCTTTGGTTGAGACGTTTAGGGTAAGTGATTAGGTTTCATCATACCCCTGTGTTTTAAGTTGTGACATGGTAGTCAGGATCTTAGGTTGAGACGTGGTGAGCGTATGGTTAGGCTTTGAGTAATAGATGGGGTGGAATTACCCTTATAATTTCTTGATTAGGTTTTAAGCCTATGGGTAGATTCTGTTTTTAAGTTGACATGTAATAGATGGAATCTTAGGTTGAGACATGCTAATGGAGTTTTGGCTGGGGTTAAAGGTCAAGGCCTGTGTCCCAGTTTTTAAATTTTAAAATGTGTATCAAGTTTGTATATGTGATCTTGTGAATGTCAAGTCCATCAACCTGAGATTATTCACCACGTTTTATTCCATGTCCCACAAATTTAATCCCATATTTGTGTCATCCTATAGGTCATCAGTCCGAGCCAGGTTCGCACAGGGATCCATGCAGTCCATTCCAACCGCAGAGTGGGATTCCCTGTCATTAGGGTCAGACTGTGCATAGGTAAGTATGACCATTCAAGTTTTGTTCATGACACTCTAATTAGGTTTAAGGCATAACACCTCACTTGTCTGATGAGTCCCTAAGTGCGCCCTCCCGAAATCACTCGTACGTAACCCAGTATACAGGCCGGGTACACTGTTTTACTGGTTATGTATTTATTCAGACTTCTAGTATGGAAGTCAGTGTATTCCATCACTGCTCTGGGAGACCCCTGAGTGTATTCCAGTACAAGGTCCCTCGTATACTCTCCAGGATCAAGTCAGGGTGTGCTGATCCTGCTCTTAGGTTTAGATCAAAACTTGGGGTCAATGTGGGACAATGTGGTTTAGGTTTAAGGGTAAGTGATTAGGTTTCATCATACCCCTGTATCTTAGGTTGTGACATGGTAGTCAGTATCTTAAGTTGAGACGTGGTGAATGTATGGTTAGGCTTTGGGTAATGGGTGGGGTGGGATTCCCTCATAGTTTCTTGGTTAGACTTGAACCTATAGATAGGTTTTGTTTTGAGTTGAAATGTAGTCAGTGGGATCTTAGGTTGAGACGTGATGATGAAGTTTTGGCTGGGGTCAAAGGTCAAGGCCTGTGTCCCAGTATTTGCACTGAGGTGTCTAATAGGTTTGTGTATGTGATTCTGTACTTCAAGTGCCCTAGGAGGGCTAGTATACAAGTCCCTTGTTAGGGTCCATTGTGTGAATCTGTATTTAGGTTTTAAACCTGTGCCCTCAGTATTTTAAGTTGAAGTGTATAGGATTGTGTCCTGTAATCCAGCACTGTGACCTTTTGAAATCCAAGGCTTGTTTAGGCTTTATTTGTTGGCCTTCTGGGATTTATGTTTGTGTTGGTGTGCATACATCAGTATGAGTCTGTATACAGAGTCAATTAAGATGTAGATATGTCTTGTGTTCTGACATAGTGACCTTTTAATTATATGGCCTACTTAGGCTTCAATTGAGGCCTTCTGGGTGTTATGCTCGAATTGATGTGTATGCACCAACGTGCTATTGGATGTAGGATCTTGTAGTAATGTTACGGTCAAGAGGTTGTTGTTATGTGTTGTTTTATCTTAAAAAGAACTCCCCCGAGTCCTTATCCAGGTGAGGGTGTAAGGGAAGTTGATTATGTATGTTTTTTTCTCACTGCTGTTCCCATCCTTCCAGGGTGGTGTATCTCGAGTCTTTCATATGCTTTTAGTACTAAAAGTGTCTTCTATCCTGGGTTGTCAGGGGTAAGAGGCTGATGATCCAATCAGCAAAGGGCGCTAGCTAGTTAGGGGTAGGGGGAAGGGTGCCCTGGCTCAGGCCAGGGCACTATGCATTGGCCATCTCGTTACTGACCGGGTGATCAGGTGATCCTACCTCCTGTTAAGACCCTTAGGAATAGTTGTATCCAATACCTTAATCCAGAGTCTTTCCTGTCGTTTTCTCTGATAGATGTTCCATCTATAGTTGAACTGGATGACTGTGGCCTGTACTGCCGGCCATCCATGATCAACAAAATGTGCCACAAAAGGTGTCTGTATCTCTTTGCCACGTATCACATTGTATTTGTGTTGTATGAAACGTAAACTTATTGTGTTTCCTGTTTCCCCAACATATTGTTTCTTACATGTAGTACAAGTGACAAGATAGACACAATTTTTGGTCAGTGGGTTTCCTCCTGGCATGGTTTTGTAAACCATGTTGGTGTTATAACACCGTATCCATGTTTTTTTCTTATAGTATGACCATTGACTTTTTGATGTTGTAGTCTTTTTTGATTGTATTTTGGCTTTGATCAGCTGGTCTTGTAAATTTTTGTTTTTTCTGAATGCTGCAATGACTCTGTGGTCTTGCAAGAGGTCAGTGTCTTTAAAGATCCTGTCAAAATTCTCCTTTATAATCTTCACCAATTTGACTGTGGCTGGTGAGTATGTTGTGATGAATGGTAAGATTGTAGAGACCTGTATGGGTTTGGTTAGTAGGTATTTCTTTGTTGCATTTCTTAAAAATGAACGGCTGTAACCTCTTTTAGCCAGTGCCACAAAGAGGATTTTTCTGGCTTCCCAAAAGTCTGCTTTGTGGCTACATATCCTATGAAATCTCAGGAGTTGAGACTTCAAGAGGCCTGCATATGTGTGCTTTGGGTGGTAGCTACTTTTATGTAGTAGGGCGTGAGTATCTGTTTCTTTGAAGAATACCTTGACTTCTAGATGATTTGTTTTGTCAAAGTGTGTTCCCTTATATGTGGTGGTATCCAGGAAATCCACTGATGTATAACTGGTAGTTGACTTCAGTGTAATGGAAGAGTTATGTGTGTTGAGAATGGTCATGAATTGAGTAAATTCTGGCTCTGAGTGTGGCCATACACCCCATATATCATCAAGATATCTCAGATAATATAGTGGTTTAATCTTACAAGATGCCAAGGCTGAGGTCTCCCACTCTGCCATAAATATGTTTGCATATGCAGGGGCAAATTTTTTGCCCATAGCTGTGCCTTTCACTTGTAAGTAGAATTTATCATTGAATTCAAAGTCATTTCTTCTCAGATTGATATCCAATAATTGTAGAAGTTCTTTCTCCGGTCTCCTTTTGTCAGGATGTTTTCTAAATATTTCTTTAACGGCTTGAATGCCCTCACTTGTGTCTATATTAGTGTATAGACTATCCACATCTAGTGTGAATAACATGGCCCCTGTGGGGATATGTAGTCGTTTGACTGTGTTAACAAAATGATACGTGTCCTTGATGTAGCTGGGGTGTTTGTTTGATAGTGGATTTAGAAAATGATCTATGTATTCCGCTGTGTAATATGTTTCACTGTCACAATCTGAGACAATAGGCCTTCCTGGAGGAATTTCGTATGGTTTGCTCCACTTGGTGGGATCTTTATGGATTTTAGGTAGCATATAGAATATTCTGGCTCTAGGATCTGAGTTACCCATCAGGTAGATGTGTTGTTTAATATTTATAAACTTTTTTTCCAGAAGTTTATCTATGATTTTTTGTACTATGTTTATGGTTTCCGGATAGATGGGTTTGTCCAGTTTGGTGTAGTATTTGATATCCTCCAGTTGTCTGTGGCCCTCCCACAGATATTGTTTTTTGTCCAAAATGACAATCGCACTGCCCTTATCTGCTGGTTTGATAATGATATCTTTGTTTTGTTTTAGTTGAAGAATGGCTCTCTCTTCCCCTCTATTCAGGTTGTTGACTAGCCTTCTAAGTATGAAGTGTTTTTGAAAGTACTCATTATCTGCCTCAATAAGGTCTCTAACCTCTGCTGGTAGTTGGTCATCATCTGGAGACCAATTAGATTTTGGTGTAAACAGGGGGATGTCTGTTTCTTCCTTGTCTTGGAAGTGCACTGCCAATTTGATTTTTCTATGGTACTGTTGTAAATCCCACTTGCTTTTTTCCTTTAAATTCTTGTTGCATTCCAACGTGGGAATGAAGGTTAGGCCTCTGTTGAGTAACTCCAACTGGGAAGTGGTTGGTCTAAAGTGTTTGGACAAATTTATAACATTTTTAGACCCCTCCCTTGTAGGTGGGCTTATGGGGTCTTTTAGTTTATCTGTTGAGACCAATGGTCCAGCATGCTTTTTGCTGTTTCTGTGTCCCAGTGTATGTTGTCTTTTTCAGTGGTGAAATATTGATGTGGAAGTTGGGGAATGATACGGAAGTTGTCCCTGATAATGTCATTCAGATCATTCAGTACTGTTTGTTCTTCGTCTGGTAGGTCCTTTGAATAATTGATCAGAGGTACCCAGACATTAGCTTCAGGGAAGCAGTCCTGTGTCATTGTGACTGCCTGTGTGACCTGTTTAGACAAGGTTCTGTGACCTTTTTGTGTCCTGTTGTTAATACCAAAGGCCAAGATTATCTTTTCTGGTTCAGTCTGTACTGTAGCTTTCTGAACTAGATTTGCTACATGTGCAAATGTTGCCCCTGGATAACTGTCTATCTGGAGATCAGGACAGTCATATGTGGGGATCCTGGCTAAATTGGAATCTCCCATGATGATCCACTTTTTTGACACTGTGAGGGCCCATTCTTTCCCCTTCCTAAATGTGTCATTGTGTCTAGTGGGTCTTTGTGGACCTCTGGGTTGATTCTGTTTGAATGATCGTTGTATGAGTTTCTTTTTCTCTGCCCCTTTGGCGTTGATACTAGTTCCCATACTTTTCCTCAGACCTGGGATCAGCATACTGAGTTGGATTCTCTCAGTTACCTCTTGGAATTCAGTGTCTGAGCCTAGGGATATCAAGTCCACCTCATTTTCTTCTTGGGATAGTTCAACGTCATCTACACTCTTATGGTGTGATTGTGAGCATGCTAGCTCCTCCTTTTCGCTCTCTGTTTGGGCCGTATCAGGGATGATCACCTGTTCCTCTACCTGTGTTTCCAGGTTTTCTTGAGCCATTTCTGGGTCCTGTGGCCTGTCCAAGTCCTGTCCTATGAGCATCTCCACTGGGGTAGATGGATTCTTAGGTTGAGAAGCTTCCTCCCTCAAGAGCTCTGGGTTTGGTCGTTGTTCTGGACATATCTGCACTACGTGGGTTATTTTTTGTTTTTTAAGCCTCTGTGGCAGTCCCATTTTCTTGCTTCTCGTCAGGGATGTCCTGGTGTGAGCTGGGTCATCACTCTGTTCTTCCTTCTCACTATCATCTTCCTCCAGTAGGATGTCTATTGGGTGGGTTGCCTTCTGTTTTTTAGGTCCCTGTGGCCATTTCACTTTTCTGATTTTTGTCAGAGGTGGTATGGTGTGACCTGGGTCATCACTCAGCTCTTCCTCCTCGCTCTTATCCTCTTCCCACGTGATCTCGATTGGGTTCTTTGCTTTCTGTTTTTTAGGCTTCTGTGGTAATCCTATTTTTTTGATTCTCTTACGAGGTGGCTCGGTGTGACTGGAGTCATCACTCGGCTCTTCCCCATTCTTCCTATCTGCCTCCAGCATGATCTCCAGTTCATCGCCCATTTTAGCTGCGATGAGATTCTCTGCATCTCTTATCACTTCATCTGTTAGGCGTTTTCCCATATTGCGTTTGGACCACTTTACTGCTATTCCAAAGGGTTCCTTCCAATCATCCTCTGTCATATATGGCAGTGCATCTAGCTCACCTTGCAGTGCCTCTGTATAGTGGTCACGCAGCAGTAGTAGGGTTGTGTGTTCCCAATTTTTCGCATTGCCCTCAATATAGTCTGTTACCTTGCTGGTAGGAACAGCTGGTTTGATTGACATCATTAGATTTTCTGTGATCTTTTTAATGCCAGGTGGAGGTATTTTGCTTCGAAAATTGTTGAGATGATGTGTGCATTTGATCAACCTACTCAGTGCTCGCACTCTGACTCCGAAATCTGAATCGTCAGGTTGAGCTCTCTCTTCCATTCTCTGTCTGGGGTTATTTGGAGGTGGCCTCCTTCTGTACTCTGGTTGGTACAATTGTTGCACTCTAGCCTCTGCACGTCCGTGCCTTTGAGGTTTCTGTTGTGCATGCCATTCCTCCTCTCTATGTTGTGGACGTGATTGTTGCTTGTCTCTGTTATCCCTGAATAGGGAGTCACGTTGTGTGTGCCATCCAACATTTCTATATTGTGGATCTATCTGTCGTCTGCTCCCATTGTTATTGAACAGTCGACGTGGCTGTTGTCCACTTTCATAGCGTTGTCTGTCCTTATATTGTGGTGCTCTGTATGTGAGGCCCCTATCACGCGTACCAGAGTTCCCTGGTCGTGGTTTATACTGGGACATATCCCTCACATAGCGCTGTGCCTCCCCTGTGTCTCGTCCAGTATGTCGGGCATCCGTTCTGGGAGCCCGGCTGGCACTCTGTGCCTTGTTGTTTGGTTTATATCGAGGTACAATGTACCTCGATGTTTCAAAAAATTGTGGCCTGTGGCCTGGTTCAAATTGTTGGCGTTGTGGATACATTTTATCCCTTGTCCTGCCTGCTCTGACAGCAGCAGCATAGTTGGGACGATCCTTAGGCTGAATGTATTCGCCTGTATGGTGGCTTGTAACACGGGGCTCATGGCGTGCCATGTTTCGTCCTCTTTTGTAGGACACCCTCGTCCACCCTTCCTCCTCTGAATCAGAATGCATTAGTACAGTTTACTAATTTATTCTATGGAGGGTAGGTTATTTATAAGTAACACAAGTTTTATTTCCGTTCAGCCCCCTCGTTTGGGTGGGCTAGAAGGTTAAACTAGATAGTTTATTATGTATCAACTTGTGTTAAAAATGATCCGCTAATTTGGGTTTAGTTTGCTATTATCAGCTTTTTATAAATGATGTGTCAACCTTGTTTATCAACGACGTTTCGATTTGTCTAAATCTTCATCAGGCTGTACATGGTTGACAAGTTATTTATTGTGAAAAGTATCGATTTGAAACAATGCAATGAAAATGAAGCTTGGAGCAATGTGACTCGGTGGTGTGTCTCCCTCAAAGTGCTGAGAGAGAGTGAGCGCGAGTGGGGAGCGGCAGTCCCTTTTATACTCTTGTGGGCGTGTCTAAGTTCCCTTGGCAGTCAAACTTGGTGTTGTGAGTGCTTTTATCGTGTTTTACTGGTGTTTACCTTTGATCAAAAAATATTTTGATTACCCTCTATCCTTTCTTTTGGTTTAGCGGATGTTATAGTATGTATGATTTATTTTATGTGACAACGCATGTTGTTTTTTTGCGTGGAAGAATGTGGCTTTTCCTTGGAAGAGTCACCTTCCGCCCTGCCATTCTTCCATGTAATCTTCATCCGTTCTCTCTTGACTAGTGTGTTCATCTGTTGTGATGCATTTCAGGTGCATCCATCAGGTAGATCTGTAGTGAATAAATATTTGTTTTATTTTAGTTTATCAGGTTTTTCATGTCTGAGCATGTTTTGCATCCTGTGTGCTTTATGAGTGGTGTACTTAACACCGTACCTGTTCTAATGGCCCTGTCTGTGTTTATAGAATTATTTATAGGGCTCTATAGTGAACAAAAATAAATTATTTTAGCCTATCAGATTTTTTAGTGAAAAAATAAAGTATTTTAGCCCATCAGGTTTTATATGTCCATGCCTATTTGCATCCTATGTGCTTTGTAAATGGTGTATTTGTGAGACTATTGTCTCACATGCCTGTAAGATTATTATCTTCCAGTGTATTGCACTACAGTCCCTGTTCAAACGGCCTTGCCTATATTGTAAAATCACTTGTGGGATTTTTAATTCGTATGAGACTGTTATTTCCATTTTGCCATGTCCTTTAATGTGGTTTCCATGTTTATTCCATGTATTTCCTTCTTTGTAAGGCAAGGTGTCTTATTGCGTCACTCCCTGTCATCCCCTGTTTTCACTGGGAAATGTCTCCCCTTCGTTCCTCATAGAAGATAAATTAGTTTTAGAATAGGGGGTGACTGGATGTGTGTTTAATTTATTTTGTAAATGTCGAGTCTGTCAACCTAAGATTATTCACCACGTCTTATTTCATATCCCCCAATTTTTAGTTTTGTTCATGACACTTCAGTTAGGTTAAAGCATGTCACCTCACTTGTCTGAAGAGCCCATAAGTGCACCCTCATGGAATCCCTCGTATATCCCCCAGTTACAGGCAGGGTACACCAGTACACTTGATTGTGTATTTCTTAAGACTTCTTGTTATGGAGGTCAGTGTATTCCATCACTGCTCTGGGGGACCCCTAAGTGCATTCCAGTGCAGGGTCCCTCGTATACTCTCCAGGGTCAAGTCAGGGTATGCTGGCCTTCTTCTTAGGTTTAGGTCAAAACTTGGAGTCAATGTGGGGTAGTGTGGTTAAGTTTAGGGTAAGTGATTAGGTTTCATCATACCCTTGTGTTTTAAGTCGTGACATGGTAGTCAGGATCTTTGGTTGAGACGTTTAGGGTAAGTGATTAGGTTTCATCATACCCCTGTGTTTTAAGTTGTGACATGGTAGTCAGGATCTTAGGTTGAGACGTGGTGAGCGTATGGTTAGGCTTTGAGTAATAGATGGGGTGGAATTACCCTTATAATTTCTTGATTAGGTTTTAAGCCTATGGGTAGATTCTGTTTTTAAGTTGACATGTAATAGATGGAATCTTAGGTTGAGACATGCTAATGGAGTTTTGGCTGGGGTTAAAGGTCAAGGCCTGTGTCCCAGTTTTTAAATTTTAAAATGTGTATCAAGTTTGTATATGTGATCTTGTGAATGTCAAGTCCATCAACCTGAGATTATTCACCACGTTTTATTCCATGTCCCACAAATTTAATCCCATATTTGTGTCATCCTATAGGTCATCAGTCCGAGCCAGGTTCGCACAGGGATCCATGCAGTCCATTCCAACCGCAGAGTGGGATTCCCTGTCATTAGGGTCAGACTGTGCATAGGTAAGTATGACCATTCAAGTTTTGTTCATGACACTCTAATTAGGTTTAAGGCATAACACCTCACTTGTCTGATGAGTCCCTAAGTGCGCCCTCCCGAAATCACTCGTACGTAACCCAGTATACAGGCCGGGTACACTGTTTTACTGGTTATGTATTTATTCAGACTTCTAGTATGGAAGTCAGTGTATTCCATCACTGCTCTGGGAGACCCCTGAGTGTATTCCAGTACAAGGTCCCTCGTATACTCTCCAGGATCAAGTCAGGGTGTGCTGATCCTGCTCTTAGGTTTAGATCAAAACTTGGGGTCAATGTGGGACAATGTGGTTTAGGTTTAAGGGTAAGTGATTAGGTTTCATCATACCCCTGTATCTTAGGTTGTGACATGGTAGTCAGTATCTTAAGTTGAGACGTGGTGAATGTATGGTTAGGCTTTGGGTAATGGGTGGGGTGGGATTCCCTCATAGTTTCTTGGTTAGACTTGAACCTATAGATAGGTTTTGTTTTGAGTTGAAATGTAGTCAGTGGGATCTTAGGTTGAGACGTGATGATGAAGTTTTGGCTGGGGTCAAAGGTCAAGGCCTGTGTCCCAGTATTTGCACTGAGGTGTCTAATAGGTTTGTGTATGTGATTCTGTACTTCAAGTGCCCTAGGAGGGCTAGTATACAAGTCCCTTGTTAGGGTCCATTGTGTGAATCTGTATTTAGGTTTTAAACCTGTGCCCTCAGTATTTTAAGTTGAAGTGTATAGGATTGTGTCCTGTAATCCAGCACTGTGACCTTTTGAAATCCAAGGCTTGTTTAGGCTTTATTTGTTGGCCTTCTGGGATTTATGTTTGTGTTGGTGTGCATACATCAGTATGAGTCTGTATACAGAGTCAATTAAGATGTAGATATGTCTTGTGTTCTGACATAGTGACCTTTTAATTATATGGCCTACTTAGGCTTCAATTGAGGCCTTCTGGGTGTTATGCTCGAATTGATGTGTATGCACCAACGTGCTATTGGATGTAGGATCTTGTAGTAATGTTACGGTCAAGAGGTTGTTGTTATGTGTTGTTTTATCTTAAAAAGAACTCCCCCGAGTCCTTATCCAGGTGAGGGTGTAAGGGAAGTTGATTATGTATGTTTTTTTCTCACTGCTGTTCCCATCCTTCCAGGGTGGTGTATCTCGAGTCTTTCATATGCTTTTAGTACTAAAAGTGTCTTCTATCCTGGGTTGTCAGGGGTAAGAGGCTGATGATCCAATCAGCAAAGGGCGCTAGCTAGTTAGGGGTAGGGGGAAGGGTGCCCTGGCTCAGGCCAGGGCACTATGCATTGGCCATCTCGTTACTGACCGGGTGATCAGGTGATCCTACCTCCTGTTAAGACCCTTAGGAATAGTTGTATCCAATACCTTAATCCAGAGTCTTTCCTGTCGTTTTCTCTGATAGATGTTCCATCTATAGTTGAACTGGATGACTGTGGCCTGTACTGCCGGCCATCCATGATCAACAAAATGTGCCACAAAAGGTGTCTGTATCTCTTTGCCACGTATCACATTGTATTTGTGTTGTATGAAACGTAAACTTATTGTGTTTCCTGTTTCCCCAACATATTGTTTCTTACATGTAGTACAAGTGACAAGATAGACACAATTTTTGGTCAGTGGGTTTCCTCCTGGCATGGTTTTGTAAACCATGTTGGTGTTATAACACCGTATCCATGTTTTTTTCTTATAGTATGACCATTGACTTTTTGATGTTGTAGTCTTTTTTGATTGTATTTTGGCTTTGATCAGCTGGTCTTGTAAATTTTTGTTTTTTCTGAATGCTGCAATGACTCTGTGGTCTTGCAAGAGGTCAGTGTCTTTAAAGATCCTGTCAAAATTAGGGTTAGGGTTAGGGTTAGGGTTAGGTGCGGGGGGAAGTTGTGTATCCTGGTTCAAACCAGGACACTTGTGCATGGGCCATCGGTTACCACTTGAGAGACCAGGACCCCACCCTCTGTTAAGGTTTTTATGGAATATTACATCCTCTGTTGAGGCCTTTGGGGTGCATAGTATCCAATAGCCTAATCCAGATCTTTTCTTGTCTTTTTCTCTGGTTGGTCTTCCATTTAGAGTTATATTGGATAACTGTGACTTGTACTGCAGACCATCCATGTAGTATGAAATGGCTCACCAAGGGTGTTTGACTTTCCTTGTTATGCAGTACATTATGTCTATGTTGTGCAAACCGTTGGAGCAGAGTGTTTCTTGTTTCTCCCACATATTGTTTCTTGCATGTTTTGCATGTAATGAGGTAAATACAATTCTTGGTCTTTGTGCTTCCTCCAACCATAGTTTTGTATACTTGGTTGTTGGTTTTACACCAAATCCAAGTCAAATTCTTATAGCATAACCCTTGACCTTTCTGTGTAGGGGCTTTTAGGGATTTAAGTTTGGCTTTGATTAGGCGATCTTGCAGATTCTTGTTTTTCCTATATGCTGCTATAACTGTATGGTTTTGTAAGAGGTTAGTTGGTTTGAATATCGTTTCAAAGTTGTCCTTTATTCTTTGAACCAGTCTGACTGTGGCTAATGAGTATGTTGTCACACATGGTAGTATAGTGTCTGTGCTTATAGGTTTGATCTTTAGATAAGTCTGTGTAGACCTTCTTAAAAAAGCACGATTATATCCTCTTTTTCTCAGTGCCAAGAAGAGTATTGCTGTGGCCTTCCAGAAATCCGTTTCACGGCTACATATCCTGTGGAACCTCAGTAGCTGAGACTTCAACAGGCCTGCGTATGTATGCCTTGGATGGTGGCTACTCTTATACAGAAGGGCATGAGTATCAGTTTCTTTAAAGAACACTTTAACTTCTAATTTGTTTGTTTTGTCGAAATCCTCTCCTACAAACGTGGTTGTATCCAAGAAGTCCACTGATTTGTAACTGGTGGTTGATTTCAGGGTTATGGAGGGATTATGATTGTTCAAAGTATTCATGAAGTCTTTAAATTCTATTTCCGAGTGTGGCCATATACCCCATATGTCATCAAGGTATCTGAAGTAATACAAGGGTGTTTTTTTGCAGTGGGTCAGAGCTGAGGTCTCCCAGTCTGCCATGAATATGTCTGCATAGGCAGGGGCAAATTTCTTTCCCATTGCTGTGCCTTTCACTTGTAAGTAGAATTTTTCATCAAATTCAAAATCATTTCTCCTCAGATTAATATCCAGGAGCTGAAGGAGTTCTTTTTCGGGTCTCCTTTTATTAGGATATTTCCTGAAAATCTCTTTTACGGCTTGAATGCCTTCACTGGTGTCAATGTTAGTGTATAGACTGTCTACATCCAATGTAAATAGCATAGCTCCTGTGGGGATGTGCAGTTGTTTCACCGTATTGACAAAGTGATACGTATCCTTGATGTAGCTAGGGTGTTTATTGGATAGAGGATTTAGAAAGTGATCTATGTATTCAGCTGTGTAGTAGGTTTCACTACTACAATCTGAAACGATGGGCCTTCCTGGAGGAATTTCATATGGTTTGCTCCATTTCATGGGTTCCTTGTGGATTTTGGGGAGCATATAGAATATTCTTGCTCTCGGGTCCCCTGTACCATTCAGATAAGCCTGTTGTTTTTTGTTTATAAACTTTTTTTCGACTAGTTTGTCTGTGATGGCTTGTATTGAATTTATTGTTTCTGGGTAAATGGGTTTATCCAACTTGGTATAATATTTTGTATCCTCCAGTTGTCTGAGTCCTTCCCATAGATATTGATCTCTATCTAGGATGACAATTGCACTGCCCTTATCTGCTGGTTTGATAATAATATCTTTATTGTCTTTTAATTCTTTTATAGCTTGTGTCTCTTCTTTGTTCAGGTTAGGCACCGGTATCTGAGCTCCAAATTTCTCCTCAAAGTACTTTACATCTAGTTTGATGAGTTTGCTCACTTCTCTAGGTAGTTGGTCTAGTTCTGGAGACCAATCAGATTTGGGTGTAAACAAGGGGATCTCTGTATCTCCCTCATCCTGAAAATATAAGGCCAGTTTAATTTTTCTATGGTATTGTTGTAGATCCCACCTGGTGTGTTCTTTTATGTTTTTGTTTGATCCTTGAGTGGGAATGAAAGTTAGGCCTCTGTTGAGTACAGCTAATTGGGCAGCAGTGGGTTTAAAGTGCTTAGATAGGTTTATTACATTCTTAGACCCCTCCTGTGGAGGTAGGTTTTTGGGGTCTATTAGTTTATCTGTTGTGACCAATGATCTAGCATGGATTTTGCTGTGTTAGTGGTCCAATGTATGTCATCTGACTCAGTCAGGAAATAGGCCAAAGGAAGTGGGGGTATTAATCTGAAGTTTTCCCTGATAATATCATTCAAGTCATTTAGAACTATTTGTTCTGCATCTGGTAGGTTTCTTGAATAATTTATTATGGGGACCCAGATCATAGCACCAGGGAAGTACGTTTTGGTTGCTGTAACAGCTTGTGTCACTTGTCTTAATAGGGTCCTGTGGACTTTTTGAGACCTATTATTTATACCAAATGATAATATAACCTTCTCTGGTTCAGTTTGCAGCGTGGCATTCTGAACGAGATTGTTTACATGTGCAAACGTAGCTCCTGGATAGCTGTCGACCTGTAGGTCAGAACAGTCATATGAGAGGATTCTCCCCAGATTGGAGTCCCCCAATATGATCCATTTTTTGGTCACTGTAAGGGTCCAGTCTTTTAGTTTCCTACTTGAGTGCATATGATTGGTAGGCTTATGTGGGCCGACTGTCTGTTCCTGTGTAAAGGTTTGTTGCACTAGGCTTCTGTTTTGGGCCTCCATTGTGTTGACCTTTGACCCCTGTGGCCTTTTGAGTAATCCTGTCATGCGAAGCATCTTAAGTTTTGAGCTCAGTGTTCTAGCATGTTGTTCTTGTTCTATGGCTTCTACGTCTGAATGTATGGATATCAGATCAGCTGTAGTTTGTGCACTGGGTAAACGCTCTTCATCTTCCTCATCTTCTTTTTCTAGAGATGGTGATGCTTCTTCATTCTCCAAATCATTTTCATTTTCATTTGGAGGGGTGTCAGGGATAGTTTCTTTCTCTGTTGGTTCCCATCTCAGCCTCTGTGTGGTGTATGGGCCACCCTCAGGATCTTGCTCACTTTCTACGTTCTGTTCTGTTATTACTTCAGATAGAATAGATGAACGTTTGGGAGGAGGAAGTACCTTGACCTCTTTATTCTGCAATTCTGTGTGGACACTCACTTGGTGGGTCCTTATATTCTGCTTGGGTCGTTGTGGTTTTCCTATTGGTCTGACCACTGGTGTTGGTGGTATGATTGGACTCTGCATTCCCTCAAGTAGGTCCTCCTCCTCCTCTTCTTCTAACTCCTCTTCCATTACTTTCTCTTCCTCCTCTTCAATTTGGGCTATAATAAGTGCTTCCGCCTGTTCTATTGTTTCTCTTTGTAGGTGTTTTATGTCTCGTGCAGCCCATTTGACTGCCACCTCAAAGGGTTCCTCCAATTCTTCTGTTGTCATTCTAGGCAATGCAACTAGTTCTTTTTGTAGCTTATCTACGTAGTGTTCTCGTAGGAGCATTAAGGTTGTATATTCCCAATTCTTTGCATTGCCATAGATGATTTCCGTGACCTTGTCACAAGGACTGTATGGTTTGATTGAAGTGATAAGATTATCCGTCAACTTGGCAATTCCTGGTGGGGGTCTATCTTCTGTGACATAACCGTGATGGTGTGTCATTCTGATGATTTTATTTAGTGCTTTAACTCTGCTGTTGAACTCTGGACTCTCCATTGTTGCATCATCCTGTACTTCAAAATGCACCTGTTCCTTCTGTCTTCTAGGAACTTGATATCTTGGTCTAGGTTCAATCTTTGAGTGCCCCCACCTGTCTGTGTCCCACTCTTGTGGGTCCACTTTTCTGTAGCGACTTTGTTTTTGAGGTTCAAAATTTCCTCGCCATCCTTTTTTATTTTTATTATTATTGTTGAGTTGATATGGTCGAAATCGTTTCTGTTTCTGGGTCCCATATTGCTCTCGCCATCCTTTATTTCCATCATCCTGATTGGATTGGTATGGCTGTCGCTCTTCTCTTACAAAGCGTTGACGTGACTGTTGTCCGTCGTTCAGGTGTGGTGCACCCCCTGTGCCTTGGTCCCCACGTCCCCTTGCAAATCCAGGACGTGGTCTGGGCCTGCTATCATTATCAAAGTGTGATGCTCCATGCCCATGCGTGGATGCACCATCACCTTCAAAGCGCAGCATTTTTCGCCCACGTGTGGGTGCACCATCGCCCCTACTGTATATTCTTTTACGCTTATTTGTGGGCCCATCATAGTGGTCGCCTTGGTATGGTATACCTTGTGCGCGGCCTCCCGGATGCCTCTGCACAAAGTTAGGACGTGGTACAGGCCTGGGCATATCCCCAGTGTGGCGTGGTGTGCTGTGCACCTCACGTCCGGCATACTGGACCCAGCCTGTCTGTTGTTCTTTATGTGGTGGTTTAAACCGTGACACAATGTGCCCCGGTGTTTCAAAAAATTCTGACTCATGGTCTTGCTCAAAATATTGGCGTTGTGAATATTTATTGCCCCTGGCTATGCCCTTTTTGGTCACTGAAGCATAGGTGGGACGACTGTCCCCTTCTGGGTCATATTCTTCCATGATTTGGCTGTTAACACGGGGTCCACGGCTCGATATATTTCGGCCTTTGCTGTAAGACACCCGCGTCCAACCCTCATTGTCCATATATCTGTTCATTCTGTCAAATTCTAAACAGTGCGCTACAACCAGCCTTCACTAAATTCAATTTCTAGACAGTGCGCTAAAACAAGCCTTCACTATATTAAACAATGTCAACTGTTCTTATCGCGACGTTTCGACTCTTGACTGAGTCTTCTTCAGGCTAAGAATGTTGACAATATATATCAATTTCTTTCTTGAGCAATGAAAACTCTGCTTGAGTGATGTAATTCTGTTTGAGCAAAGCAAGACAGAGATGCGCTCTCCTCGAAGGTCTGGGAGAGAGTGACAGGGAAGCCAGACGAACAGCTCCCCTTACAACTGTAGGCGTGGTCTATTTTCAGCACAGTCACTCTGGTACACTCATTTTTAGTGTCTTTTAATCTTTTTAAGCTATTTCCTTGTGACTGTTGAATTTGCTTTTTATCCTCCATTTGTTAATGTACTTCCTTTGGGATTCTTGTGTAATTTTTTAATTTTTAGTCCCATGTTAAAGTGTGTATTAACTCTCTTTTAGGGTTATTCTGTACTTGTATAGTAAAACTATCTGTTTTTACTTGTGTTTATATCCTTTCATGACTCATTTCATAGTTATACCTTTTTGGTATATCAAGCTTTGTTGTTTTATGGTAAAAGATTATTTTTTACCCTCTTGTGTTCTCTCCTATATGGTGATACACTATGGGTGTCTAAGTGCGACAGTTTGCCATAGCAGTCCTCCTTCACTGTTGCATAAGCATATCCCTTCTCTATCCCTTTTTGCCTTCATTAGGCTATTATATTATTTATTTCTCGGATTTTATTCATCCTGTTTCAAAAAATCTCAATCAGTGTCTGTCATATTGGACCTCTAGATTGGGTAGCCATGTGTTTGGAGGCCTTGAAGCTCTCCAAGGATTATTGCAAGGATTTGGTTTAGAGTAAGGGGGTTAGTGGAGTTAGTATTCCATAAAACACTTTGTTGTAAATATGAATTTGGTATTTTCATATTTTTTTGTGATCCAGTAGGGTATCTCTGTGTGATAAGCCATAGTGACAGTTCCATCACTGCTATATTCACACTTTTCCCTTTTTCTCATATTAGGCTATTAGATGTTTTTTCATTTCTTAATCCTATTCTATGCATTATGGGCTTTACAAGCTGATTTTAAGCACAGCAATAGGATCAATGACTTGGTAATTTCATTACCTTGGTTGGGTCTAAGCTCTGTAGTAGCTGTCATTGTTACTTTCCAGGCCTTCCAACCTGGTTTTAAGCATAGTAACAAGATCAGTGACTATTGCTGTTACATATCTGGGCTTTTTAAAAAACTGGTTTTAAGCCCAGCCTGTGATGCCTTCTTGGGTCAATGTTTGAACACCTATGAATCACAGGATTCGCAAGTGTGCCTCACCCAAGCACCCAGGTATCCCTTCATAGTCTCCAAACCATGAAGCTCCCATCAATGCTCAGGAGGGACTCCTCGCACACCCCGTGACCCCAGGGTCAAGACAGTGACACCAATATTGGGCCTTCAAATTGAGGTATGCTCTTAGTAACAGGATGGCTAGTACCCTTATCCCATTTAAGATTGAAATCTTAAATTGGGATATAGAGAAGAATTGTGTTTGTCCCAGACACACTCAACTCTTGATATTTTACTATAGTGATTGTCCCATGTACTTTAATTGGCTTTTTCAAACCGGTTTTAAGCACAGTAATGGGATCAGTGACTTAGTAATTTTATTACCTTGATTAGGTCTCAGCCTTGTAGTGATTACTCTTGTTGCTTTTCTGGCCTTCTAACTAGGTTTTAAGCATAGTAACAAGATTAGTGACTACCACTGTTACCTATCTGGGCTTTCAGGACTGGTTTTAAGCCCAGTAATAGGATGGCTGGTGCTCTTAGCATGTGATGTCTCCTTGGATCAGTGTTTGAGCACCTCTGAATCACAGGATGCGTAAGTAAGTTCCCCACAAGCACCAAGGTACACCCTCATGGTATCCAAACCACGGAGCCCCCATCAATGCTCAGGAGGGACCCCTCGTACACCCCACGACCCCAGGGTCAAGACAGTGACACCAATACTGGGTCTTTAAATTGAGGCATGCTTGTCCCATTCATAGTTAAGATGAATATTCTGAAGAGTACTAAATTTGGTTTTTACATCCTCAGTAACTTCATTGCCTGGATTAGGTTTGTGCCTTGTAGTGGCTGTCCTTGTTACTCTCTGGGCTCCATAATGAAGTTTTGAGTGTAGTGACAGGATCAGTGACTACCACTGTTCTCTTTTTGGGCCTTCTGAACTGGTTTTAAGCCGAGTGACAGGATGGCTAATGCCCTCATCTCCTTTAGAATGAGATGAGTGCTTAAATGGGACATCCCACTCTTATAATATATGTCCTTTAAGTTAGGATAGATCCATATCTGTCTAATCCTCTATCCACATTAACACTGACCCATCCCAGGTCTGGATTTTTAAGTTTAGGTCAGAGGAGGAAGTATTTGTATACTTCAATCCTCTTAGGTTTAGGTTAGGCTTAGGTCAAACGTGAAGTGAAGGGGTTAGGTTGTGGATAAGAGTTGGGTTGGGACTATGAAAGAAAGTAGTGCTAATTAGGTTTTAAGCACTGTAGTGACTTTCTTAGGTTGTGATTAGGAGAGATTAATCATAAATATGAGACACCCTTGATTAGGTTCAGGTATTGTGTGTTTACCCTATGCTAGGGTATGAATCTTTTAAGGTTAGGTATAGGTGAATTGTCATGTTTGTGACTAAAATCACTTTTCCCTTTTTGTTTACATGGGTACCATTCTTCTTTTCTTTTATCCTTGATCCAAATACAAGTGGTGTCTTAGTGAGGTCATGTAGTAGAGTTAATTTTAAAGGTTTTTAGGATTTTAATCACCTTTCATATAGACTCCCTGGTTTTTATAATATGGAATATATTCCTTGTTAATCGTCTGTTTTTCCTGTGCTGATCTCCTGTATTTCAAGGCGTTGCATTCCGTTCTTATCATATGCCCCTTAACTGTTTTGTTTTTATATTCCAGACAGGTCGAAGATGAGGATCTAATCTCCCCGGTGGTTCGAGGCACGAGCCAGTTAGGTGCGGGGGGAAGTTGTGTATCCTGGTTCAAACCAGGACACTTGTGCATGGGCCATCGGTTACCACTTGAGAGACCAGGACCCCACCCTCTGTTAAGGTTTTTATGGAATATTACATCCTCTGTTGAGGCCTTTGGGGTGCATAGTATCCAATAGCCTAATCCAGATCTTTTCTTGTCTTTTTCTCTGGTTGGTCTTCCATTTAGAGTTATATTGGATAACTGTGACTTGTACTGCAGACCATCCATGTAGTATGAAATGGCTCACCAAGGGTGTTTGACTTTCCTTGTTATGCAGTACATTATGTCTATGTTGTGCAAACCGTTGGAGCAGAGTGTTTCTTGTTTCTCCCACATATTGTTTCTTGCATGTTTTGCATGTAATGAGGTAAATACAATTCTTGGTCTTTGTGCTTCCTCCAACCATAGTTTTGTATACTTGGTTGTTGGTTTTACACCAAATCCAAGTCAAATTCTTATAGCATAACCCTTGACCTTTCTGTGTAGGGGCTTTTAGGGATTTAAGTTTGGCTTTGATTAGGCGATCTTGCAGATTCTTGTTTTTCCTATATGCTGCTATAACTGTATGGTTTTGTAAGAGGTTAGTTGGTTTGAATATCGTTTCAAAGTTGTCCTTTATTCTTTGAACCAGTCTGACTGTGGCTAATGAGTATGTTGTCACACATGGTAGTATAGTGTCTGTGCTTATAGGTTTGATCTTTAGATAAGTCTGTGTAGACCTTCTTAAAAAAGCACGATTATATCCTCTTTTTCTCAGTGCCAAGAAGAGTATTGCTGTGGCCTTCCAGAAATCCGTTTCACGGCTACATATCCTGTGGAACCTCAGTAGCTGAGACTTCAACAGGCCTGCGTATGTATGCCTTGGATGGTGGCTACTCTTATACAGAAGGGCATGAGTATCAGTTTCTTTAAAGAACACTTTAACTTCTAATTTGTTTGTTTTGTCGAAATCCTCTCCTACAAACGTGGTTGTATCCAAGAAGTCCACTGATTTGTAACTGGTGGTTGATTTCAGGGTTATGGAGGGATTATGATTGTTCAAAGTATTCATGAAGTCTTTAAATTCTATTTCCGAGTGTGGCCATATACCCCATATGTCATCAAGGTATCTGAAGTAATACAAGGGTGTTTTTTTGCAGTGGGTCAGAGCTGAGGTCTCCCAGTCTGCCATGAATATGTCTGCATAGGCAGGGGCAAATTTCTTTCCCATTGCTGTGCCTTTCACTTGTAAGTAGAATTTTTCATCAAATTCAAAATCATTTCTCCTCAGATTAATATCCAGGAGCTGAAGGAGTTCTTTTTCGGGTCTCCTTTTATTAGGATATTTCCTGAAAATCTCTTTTACGGCTTGAATGCCTTCACTGGTGTCAATGTTAGTGTATAGACTGTCTACATCCAATGTAAATAGCATAGCTCCTGTGGGGATGTGCAGTTGTTTCACCGTATTGACAAAGTGATACGTATCCTTGATGTAGCTAGGGTGTTTATTGGATAGAGGATTTAGAAAGTGATCTATGTATTCAGCTGTGTAGTAGGTTTCACTACTACAATCTGAAACGATGGGCCTTCCTGGAGGAATTTCATATGGTTTGCTCCATTTCATGGGTTCCTTGTGGATTTTGGGGAGCATATAGAATATTCTTGCTCTCGGGTCCCCTGTACCATTCAGATAAGCCTGTTGTTTTTTGTTTATAAACTTTTTTTCGACTAGTTTGTCTGTGATGGCTTGTATTGAATTTATTGTTTCTGGGTAAATGGGTTTATCCAACTTGGTATAATATTTTGTATCCTCCAGTTGTCTGAGTCCTTCCCATAGATATTGATCTCTATCTAGGATGACAATTGCACTGCCCTTATCTGCTGGTTTGATAATAATATCTTTATTGTCTTTTAATTCTTTTATAGCTTGTGTCTCTTCTTTGTTCAGGTTAGGCACCGGTATCTGAGCTCCAAATTTCTCCTCAAAGTACTTTACATCTAGTTTGATGAGTTTGCTCACTTCTCTAGGTAGTTGGTCTAGTTCTGGAGACCAATCAGATTTGGGTGTAAACAAGGGGATCTCTGTATCTCCCTCATCCTGAAAATATAAGGCCAGTTTAATTTTTCTATGGTATTGTTGTAGATCCCACCTGGTGTGTTCTTTTATGTTTTTGTTTGATCCTTGAGTGGGAATGAAAGTTAGGCCTCTGTTGAGTACAGCTAATTGGGCAGCAGTGGGTTTAAAGTGCTTAGATAGGTTTATTACATTCTTAGACCCCTCCTGTGGAGGTAGGTTTTTGGGGTCTATTAGTTTATCTGTTGTGACCAATGATCTAGCATGGATTTTGCTGTGTTAGTGGTCCAATGTATGTCATCTGACTCAGTCAGGAAATAGGCCAAAGGAAGTGGGGGTATTAATCTGAAGTTTTCCCTGATAATATCATTCAAGTCATTTAGAACTATTTGTTCTGCATCTGGTAGGTTTCTTGAATAATTTATTATGGGGACCCAGATCATAGCACCAGGGAAGTACGTTTTGGTTGCTGTAACAGCTTGTGTCACTTGTCTTAATAGGGTCCTGTGGACTTTTTGAGACCTATTATTTATACCAAATGATAATATAACCTTCTCTGGTTCAGTTTGCAGCGTGGCATTCTGAACGAGATTGTTTACATGTGCAAACGTAGCTCCTGGATAGCTGTCGACCTGTAGGTCAGAACAGTCATATGAGAGGATTCTCCCCAGATTGGAGTCCCCCAATATGATCCATTTTTTGGTCACTGTAAGGGTCCAGTCTTTTAGTTTCCTACTTGAGTGCATATGATTGGTAGGCTTATGTGGGCCGACTGTCTGTTCCTGTGTAAAGGTTTGTTGCACTAGGCTTCTGTTTTGGGCCTCCATTGTGTTGACCTTTGACCCCTGTGGCCTTTTGAGTAATCCTGTCATGCGAAGCATCTTAAGTTTTGAGCTCAGTGTTCTAGCATGTTGTTCTTGTTCTATGGCTTCTACGTCTGAATGTATGGATATCAGATCAGCTGTAGTTTGTGCACTGGGTAAACGCTCTTCATCTTCCTCATCTTCTTTTTCTAGAGATGGTGATGCTTCTTCATTCTCCAAATCATTTTCATTTTCATTTGGAGGGGTGTCAGGGATAGTTTCTTTCTCTGTTGGTTCCCATCTCAGCCTCTGTGTGGTGTATGGGCCACCCTCAGGATCTTGCTCACTTTCTACGTTCTGTTCTGTTATTACTTCAGATAGAATAGATGAACGTTTGGGAGGAGGAAGTACCTTGACCTCTTTATTCTGCAATTCTGTGTGGACACTCACTTGGTGGGTCCTTATATTCTGCTTGGGTCGTTGTGGTTTTCCTATTGGTCTGACCACTGGTGTTGGTGGTATGATTGGACTCTGCATTCCCTCAAGTAGGTCCTCCTCCTCCTCTTCTTCTAACTCCTCTTCCATTACTTTCTCTTCCTCCTCTTCAATTTGGGCTATAATAAGTGCTTCCGCCTGTTCTATTGTTTCTCTTTGTAGGTGTTTTATGTCTCGTGCAGCCCATTTGACTGCCACCTCAAAGGGTTCCTCCAATTCTTCTGTTGTCATTCTAGGCAATGCAACTAGTTCTTTTTGTAGCTTATCTACGTAGTGTTCTCGTAGGAGCATTAAGGTTGTATATTCCCAATTCTTTGCATTGCCATAGATGATTTCCGTGACCTTGTCACAAGGACTGTATGGTTTGATTGAAGTGATAAGATTATCCGTCAACTTGGCAATTCCTGGTGGGGGTCTATCTTCTGTGACATAACCGTGATGGTGTGTCATTCTGATGATTTTATTTAGTGCTTTAACTCTGCTGTTGAACTCTGGACTCTCCATTGTTGCATCATCCTGTACTTCAAAATGCACCTGTTCCTTCTGTCTTCTAGGAACTTGATATCTTGGTCTAGGTTCAATCTTTGAGTGCCCCCACCTGTCTGTGTCCCACTCTTGTGGGTCCACTTTTCTGTAGCGACTTTGTTTTTGAGGTTCAAAATTTCCTCGCCATCCTTTTTTATTTTTATTATTATTGTTGAGTTGATATGGTCGAAATCGTTTCTGTTTCTGGGTCCCATATTGCTCTCGCCATCCTTTATTTCCATCATCCTGATTGGATTGGTATGGCTGTCGCTCTTCTCTTACAAAGCGTTGACGTGACTGTTGTCCGTCGTTCAGGTGTGGTGCACCCCCTGTGCCTTGGTCCCCACGTCCCCTTGCAAATCCAGGACGTGGTCTGGGCCTGCTATCATTATCAAAGTGTGATGCTCCATGCCCATGCGTGGATGCACCATCACCTTCAAAGCGCAGCATTTTTCGCCCACGTGTGGGTGCACCATCGCCCCTACTGTATATTCTTTTACGCTTATTTGTGGGCCCATCATAGTGGTCGCCTTGGTATGGTATACCTTGTGCGCGGCCTCCCGGATGCCTCTGCACAAAGTTAGGACGTGGTACAGGCCTGGGCATATCCCCAGTGTGGCGTGGTGTGCTGTGCACCTCACGTCCGGCATACTGGACCCAGCCTGTCTGTTGTTCTTTATGTGGTGGTTTAAACCGTGACACAATGTGCCCCGGTGTTTCAAAAAATTCTGACTCATGGTCTTGCTCAAAATATTGGCGTTGTGAATATTTATTGCCCCTGGCTATGCCCTTTTTGGTCACTGAAGCATAGGTGGGACGACTGTCCCCTTCTGGGTCATATTCTTCCATGATTTGGCTGTTAACACGGGGTCCACGGCTCGATATATTTCGGCCTTTGCTGTAAGACACCCGCGTCCAACCCTCATTGTCCATATATCTGTTCATTCTGTCAAATTCTAAACAGTGCGCTACAACCAGCCTTCACTAAATTCAATTTCTAGACAGTGCGCTAAAACAAGCCTTCACTATATTAAACAATGTCAACTGTTCTTATCGCGACGTTTCGACTCTTGACTGAGTCTTCTTCAGGCTAAGAATGTTGACAATATATATCAATTTCTTTCTTGAGCAATGAAAACTCTGCTTGAGTGATGTAATTCTGTTTGAGCAAAGCAAGACAGAGATGCGCTCTCCTCGAAGGTCTGGGAGAGAGTGACAGGGAAGCCAGACGAACAGCTCCCCTTACAACTGTAGGCGTGGTCTATTTTCAGCACAGTCACTCTGGTACACTCATTTTTAGTGTCTTTTAATCTTTTTAAGCTATTTCCTTGTGACTGTTGAATTTGCTTTTTATCCTCCATTTGTTAATGTACTTCCTTTGGGATTCTTGTGTAATTTTTTAATTTTTAGTCCCATGTTAAAGTGTGTATTAACTCTCTTTTAGGGTTATTCTGTACTTGTATAGTAAAACTATCTGTTTTTACTTGTGTTTATATCCTTTCATGACTCATTTCATAGTTATACCTTTTTGGTATATCAAGCTTTGTTGTTTTATGGTAAAAGATTATTTTTTACCCTCTTGTGTTCTCTCCTATATGGTGATACACTATGGGTGTCTAAGTGCGACAGTTTGCCATAGCAGTCCTCCTTCACTGTTGCATAAGCATATCCCTTCTCTATCCCTTTTTGCCTTCATTAGGCTATTATATTATTTATTTCTCGGATTTTATTCATCCTGTTTCAAAAAATCTCAATCAGTGTCTGTCATATTGGACCTCTAGATTGGGTAGCCATGTGTTTGGAGGCCTTGAAGCTCTCCAAGGATTATTGCAAGGATTTGGTTTAGAGTAAGGGGGTTAGTGGAGTTAGTATTCCATAAAACACTTTGTTGTAAATATGAATTTGGTATTTTCATATTTTTTTGTGATCCAGTAGGGTATCTCTGTGTGATAAGCCATAGTGACAGTTCCATCACTGCTATATTCACACTTTTCCCTTTTTCTCATATTAGGCTATTAGATGTTTTTTCATTTCTTAATCCTATTCTATGCATTATGGGCTTTACAAGCTGATTTTAAGCACAGCAATAGGATCAATGACTTGGTAATTTCATTACCTTGGTTGGGTCTAAGCTCTGTAGTAGCTGTCATTGTTACTTTCCAGGCCTTCCAACCTGGTTTTAAGCATAGTAACAAGATCAGTGACTATTGCTGTTACATATCTGGGCTTTTTAAAAAACTGGTTTTAAGCCCAGCCTGTGATGCCTTCTTGGGTCAATGTTTGAACACCTATGAATCACAGGATTCGCAAGTGTGCCTCACCCAAGCACCCAGGTATCCCTTCATAGTCTCCAAACCATGAAGCTCCCATCAATGCTCAGGAGGGACTCCTCGCACACCCCGTGACCCCAGGGTCAAGACAGTGACACCAATATTGGGCCTTCAAATTGAGGTATGCTCTTAGTAACAGGATGGCTAGTACCCTTATCCCATTTAAGATTGAAATCTTAAATTGGGATATAGAGAAGAATTGTGTTTGTCCCAGACACACTCAACTCTTGATATTTTACTATAGTGATTGTCCCATGTACTTTAATTGGCTTTTTCAAACCGGTTTTAAGCACAGTAATGGGATCAGTGACTTAGTAATTTTATTACCTTGATTAGGTCTCAGCCTTGTAGTGATTACTCTTGTTGCTTTTCTGGCCTTCTAACTAGGTTTTAAGCATAGTAACAAGATTAGTGACTACCACTGTTACCTATCTGGGCTTTCAGGACTGGTTTTAAGCCCAGTAATAGGATGGCTGGTGCTCTTAGCATGTGATGTCTCCTTGGATCAGTGTTTGAGCACCTCTGAATCACAGGATGCGTAAGTAAGTTCCCCACAAGCACCAAGGTACACCCTCATGGTATCCAAACCACGGAGCCCCCATCAATGCTCAGGAGGGACCCCTCGTACACCCCACGACCCCAGGGTCAAGACAGTGACACCAATACTGGGTCTTTAAATTGAGGCATGCTTGTCCCATTCATAGTTAAGATGAATATTCTGAAGAGTACTAAATTTGGTTTTTACATCCTCAGTAACTTCATTGCCTGGATTAGGTTTGTGCCTTGTAGTGGCTGTCCTTGTTACTCTCTGGGCTCCATAATGAAGTTTTGAGTGTAGTGACAGGATCAGTGACTACCACTGTTCTCTTTTTGGGCCTTCTGAACTGGTTTTAAGCCGAGTGACAGGATGGCTAATGCCCTCATCTCCTTTAGAATGAGATGAGTGCTTAAATGGGACATCCCACTCTTATAATATATGTCCTTTAAGTTAGGATAGATCCATATCTGTCTAATCCTCTATCCACATTAACACTGACCCATCCCAGGTCTGGATTTTTAAGTTTAGGTCAGAGGAGGAAGTATTTGTATACTTCAATCCTCTTAGGTTTAGGTTAGGCTTAGGTCAAACGTGAAGTGAAGGGGTTAGGTTGTGGATAAGAGTTGGGTTGGGACTATGAAAGAAAGTAGTGCTAATTAGGTTTTAAGCACTGTAGTGACTTTCTTAGGTTGTGATTAGGAGAGATTAATCATAAATATGAGACACCCTTGATTAGGTTCAGGTATTGTGTGTTTACCCTATGCTAGGGTATGAATCTTTTAAGGTTAGGTATAGGTGAATTGTCATGTTTGTGACTAAAATCACTTTTCCCTTTTTGTTTACATGGGTACCATTCTTCTTTTCTTTTATCCTTGATCCAAATACAAGTGGTGTCTTAGTGAGGTCATGTAGTAGAGTTAATTTTAAAGGTTTTTAGGATTTTAATCACCTTTCATATAGACTCCCTGGTTTTTATAATATGGAATATATTCCTTGTTAATCGTCTGTTTTTCCTGTGCTGATCTCCTGTATTTCAAGGCGTTGCATTCCGTTCTTATCATATGCCCCTTAACTGTTTTGTTTTTATATTCCAGACAGGTCGAAGATGAGGATCTAATCTCCCCGGTGGTTCGAGGCACGAGCCAGTTAGGTGCGGGGGGAAGTTGTGTATCCTGGTTCAAACCAGGACACTTGTGCATGGGCCATCGGTTACCACTTGAGAGACCAGGACCCCACCCTCTGTTAAGGTTTTTATGGAATATTACATCCTCTGTTGAGGCCTTTGGGGTGCATAGTATCCAATAGCCTAATCCAGATCTTTTCTTGTCTTTTTCTCTGGTTGGTCTTCCATTTAGAGTTATATTGGATAACTGTGACTTGTACTGCAGACCATCCATGTAGTATGAAATGGCTCACCAAGGGTGTTTGACTTTCCTTGTTATGCAGTACATTATGTCTATGTTGTGCAAACCGTTGGAGCAGAGTGTTTCTTGTTTCTCCCACATATTGTTTCTTGCATGTTTTGCATGTAATGAGGTAAATACAATTCTTGGTCTTTGTGCTTCCTCCAACCATAGTTTTGTATACTTGGTTGTTGGTTTTACACCAAATCCAAGTCAAATTCTTATAGCATAACCCTTGACCTTTCTGTGTAGGGGCTTTTAGGGATTTAAGTTTGGCTTTGATTAGGCGATCTTGCAGATTCTTGTTTTTCCTATATGCTGCTATAACTGTATGGTTTTGTAAGAGGTTAGTTGGTTTGAATATCGTTTCAAAGTTGTCCTTTATTCTTTGAACCAGTCTGACTGTGGCTAATGAGTATGTTGTCACACATGGTAGTATAGTGTCTGTGCTTATAGGTTTGATCTTTAGATAAGTCTGTGTAGACCTTCTTAAAAAAGCACGATTATATCCTCTTTTTCTCAGTGCCAAGAAGAGTATTGCTGTGGCCTTCCAGAAATCCGTTTCACGGCTACATATCCTGTGGAACCTCAGTAGCTGAGACTTCAACAGGCCTGCGTATGTATGCCTTGGATGGTGGCTACTCTTATACAGAAGGGCATGAGTATCAGTTTCTTTAAAGAACACTTTAACTTCTAATTTGTTTGTTTTGTCGAAATCCTCTCCTACAAACGTGGTTGTATCCAAGAAGTCCACTGATTTGTAACTGGTGGTTGATTTCAGGGTTATGGAGGGATTATGATTGTTCAAAGTATTCATGAAGTCTTTAAATTCTATTTCCGAGTGTGGCCATATACCCCATATGTCATCAAGGTATCTGAAGTAATACAAGGGTGTTTTTTTGCAGTGGGTCAGAGCTGAGGTCTCCCAGTCTGCCATGAATATGTCTGCATAGGCAGGGGCAAATTTCTTTCCCATTGCTGTGCCTTTCACTTGTAAGTAGAATTTTTCATCAAATTCAAAATCATTTCTCCTCAGATTAATATCCAGGAGCTGAAGGAGTTCTTTTTCGGGTCTCCTTTTATTAGGATATTTCCTGAAAATCTCTTTTACGGCTTGAATGCCTTCACTGGTGTCAATGTTAGTGTATAGACTGTCTACATCCAATGTAAATAGCATAGCTCCTGTGGGGATGTGCAGTTGTTTCACCGTATTGACAAAGTGATACGTATCCTTGATGTAGCTAGGGTGTTTATTGGATAGAGGATTTAGAAAGTGATCTATGTATTCAGCTGTGTAGTAGGTTTCACTACTACAATCTGAAACGATGGGCCTTCCTGGAGGAATTTCATATGGTTTGCTCCATTTCATGGGTTCCTTGTGGATTTTGGGGAGCATATAGAATATTCTTGCTCTCGGGTCCCCTGTACCATTCAGATAAGCCTGTTGTTTTTTGTTTATAAACTTTTTTTCGACTAGTTTGTCTGTGATGGCTTGTATTGAATTTATTGTTTCTGGGTAAATGGGTTTATCCAACTTGGTATAATATTTTGTATCCTCCAGTTGTCTGAGTCCTTCCCATAGATATTGATCTCTATCTAGGATGACAATTGCACTGCCCTTATCTGCTGGTTTGATAATAATATCTTTATTGTCTTTTAATTCTTTTATAGCTTGTGTCTCTTCTTTGTTCAGGTTAGGCACCGGTATCTGAGCTCCAAATTTCTCCTCAAAGTACTTTACATCTAGTTTGATGAGTTTGCTCACTTCTCTAGGTAGTTGGTCTAGTTCTGGAGACCAATCAGATTTGGGTGTAAACAAGGGGATCTCTGTATCTCCCTCATCCTGAAAATATAAGGCCAGTTTAATTTTTCTATGGTATTGTTGTAGATCCCACCTGGTGTGTTCTTTTATGTTTTTGTTTGATCCTTGAGTGGGAATGAAAGTTAGGCCTCTGTTGAGTACAGCTAATTGGGCAGCAGTGGGTTTAAAGTGCTTAGATAGGTTTATTACATTCTTAGACCCCTCCTGTGGAGGTAGGTTTTTGGGGTCTATTAGTTTATCTGTTGTGACCAATGATCTAGCATGGATTTTGCTGTGTTAGTGGTCCAATGTATGTCATCTGACTCAGTCAGGAAATAGGCCAAAGGAAGTGGGGGTATTAATCTGAAGTTTTCCCTGATAATATCATTCAAGTCATTTAGAACTATTTGTTCTGCATCTGGTAGGTTTCTTGAATAATTTATTATGGGGACCCAGATCATAGCACCAGGGAAGTACGTTTTGGTTGCTGTAACAGCTTGTGTCACTTGTCTTAATAGGGTCCTGTGGACTTTTTGAGACCTATTATTTATACCAAATGATAATATAACCTTCTCTGGTTCAGTTTGCAGCGTGGCATTCTGAACGAGATTGTTTACATGTGCAAACGTAGCTCCTGGATAGCTGTCGACCTGTAGGTCAGAACAGTCATATGAGAGGATTCTCCCCAGATTGGAGTCCCCCAATATGATCCATTTTTTGGTCACTGTAAGGGTCCAGTCTTTTAGTTTCCTACTTGAGTGCATATGATTGGTAGGCTTATGTGGGCCGACTGTCTGTTCCTGTGTAAAGGTTTGTTGCACTAGGCTTCTGTTTTGGGCCTCCATTGTGTTGACCTTTGACCCCTGTGGCCTTTTGAGTAATCCTGTCATGCGAAGCATCTTAAGTTTTGAGCTCAGTGTTCTAGCATGTTGTTCTTGTTCTATGGCTTCTACGTCTGAATGTATGGATATCAGATCAGCTGTAGTTTGTGCACTGGGTAAACGCTCTTCATCTTCCTCATCTTCTTTTTCTAGAGATGGTGATGCTTCTTCATTCTCCAAATCATTTTCATTTTCATTTGGAGGGGTGTCAGGGATAGTTTCTTTCTCTGTTGGTTCCCATCTCAGCCTCTGTGTGGTGTATGGGCCACCCTCAGGATCTTGCTCACTTTCTACGTTCTGTTCTGTTATTACTTCAGATAGAATAGATGAACGTTTGGGAGGAGGAAGTACCTTGACCTCTTTATTCTGCAATTCTGTGTGGACACTCACTTGGTGGGTCCTTATATTCTGCTTGGGTCGTTGTGGTTTTCCTATTGGTCTGACCACTGGTGTTGGTGGTATGATTGGACTCTGCATTCCCTCAAGTAGGTCCTCCTCCTCCTCTTCTTCTAACTCCTCTTCCATTACTTTCTCTTCCTCCTCTTCAATTTGGGCTATAATAAGTGCTTCCGCCTGTTCTATTGTTTCTCTTTGTAGGTGTTTTATGTCTCGTGCAGCCCATTTGACTGCCACCTCAAAGGGTTCCTCCAATTCTTCTGTTGTCATTCTAGGCAATGCAACTAGTTCTTTTTGTAGCTTATCTACGTAGTGTTCTCGTAGGAGCATTAAGGTTGTATATTCCCAATTCTTTGCATTGCCATAGATGATTTCCGTGACCTTGTCACAAGGACTGTATGGTTTGATTGAAGTGATAAGATTATCCGTCAACTTGGCAATTCCTGGTGGGGGTCTATCTTCTGTGACATAACCGTGATGGTGTGTCATTCTGATGATTTTATTTAGTGCTTTAACTCTGCTGTTGAACTCTGGACTCTCCATTGTTGCATCATCCTGTACTTCAAAATGCACCTGTTCCTTCTGTCTTCTAGGAACTTGATATCTTGGTCTAGGTTCAATCTTTGAGTGCCCCCACCTGTCTGTGTCCCACTCTTGTGGGTCCACTTTTCTGTAGCGACTTTGTTTTTGAGGTTCAAAATTTCCTCGCCATCCTTTTTTATTTTTATTATTATTGTTGAGTTGATATGGTCGAAATCGTTTCTGTTTCTGGGTCCCATATTGCTCTCGCCATCCTTTATTTCCATCATCCTGATTGGATTGGTATGGCTGTCGCTCTTCTCTTACAAAGCGTTGACGTGACTGTTGTCCGTCGTTCAGGTGTGGTGCACCCCCTGTGCCTTGGTCCCCACGTCCCCTTGCAAATCCAGGACGTGGTCTGGGCCTGCTATCATTATCAAAGTGTGATGCTCCATGCCCATGCGTGGATGCACCATCACCTTCAAAGCGCAGCATTTTTCGCCCACGTGTGGGTGCACCATCGCCCCTACTGTATATTCTTTTACGCTTATTTGTGGGCCCATCATAGTGGTCGCCTTGGTATGGTATACCTTGTGCGCGGCCTCCCGGATGCCTCTGCACAAAGTTAGGACGTGGTACAGGCCTGGGCATATCCCCAGTGTGGCGTGGTGTGCTGTGCACCTCACGTCCGGCATACTGGACCCAGCCTGTCTGTTGTTCTTTATGTGGTGGTTTAAACCGTGACACAATGTGCCCCGGTGTTTCAAAAAATTCTGACTCATGGTCTTGCTCAAAATATTGGCGTTGTGAATATTTATTGCCCCTGGCTATGCCCTTTTTGGTCACTGAAGCATAGGTGGGACGACTGTCCCCTTCTGGGTCATATTCTTCCATGATTTGGCTGTTAACACGGGGTCCACGGCTCGATATATTTCGGCCTTTGCTGTAAGACACCCGCGTCCAACCCTCATTGTCCATATATCTGTTCATTCTGTCAAATTCTAAACAGTGCGCTACAACCAGCCTTCACTAAATTCAATTTCTAGACAGTGCGCTAAAACAAGCCTTCACTATATTAAACAATGTCAACTGTTCTTATCGCGACGTTTCGACTCTTGACTGAGTCTTCTTCAGGCTAAGAATGTTGACAATATATATCAATTTCTTTCTTGAGCAATGAAAACTCTGCTTGAGTGATGTAATTCTGTTTGAGCAAAGCAAGACAGAGATGCGCTCTCCTCGAAGGTCTGGGAGAGAGTGACAGGGAAGCCAGACGAACAGCTCCCCTTACAACTGTAGGCGTGGTCTATTTTCAGCACAGTCACTCTGGTACACTCATTTTTAGTGTCTTTTAATCTTTTTAAGCTATTTCCTTGTGACTGTTGAATTTGCTTTTTATCCTCCATTTGTTAATGTACTTCCTTTGGGATTCTTGTGTAATTTTTTAATTTTTAGTCCCATGTTAAAGTGTGTATTAACTCTCTTTTAGGGTTATTCTGTACTTGTATAGTAAAACTATCTGTTTTTACTTGTGTTTATATCCTTTCATGACTCATTTCATAGTTATACCTTTTTGGTATATCAAGCTTTGTTGTTTTATGGTAAAAGATTATTTTTTACCCTCTTGTGTTCTCTCCTATATGGTGATACACTATGGGTGTCTAAGTGCGACAGTTTGCCATAGCAGTCCTCCTTCACTGTTGCATAAGCATATCCCTTCTCTATCCCTTTTTGCCTTCATTAGGCTATTATATTATTTATTTCTCGGATTTTATTCATCCTGTTTCAAAAAATCTCAATCAGTGTCTGTCATATTGGACCTCTAGATTGGGTAGCCATGTGTTTGGAGGCCTTGAAGCTCTCCAAGGATTATTGCAAGGATTTGGTTTAGAGTAAGGGGGTTAGTGGAGTTAGTATTCCATAAAACACTTTGTTGTAAATATGAATTTGGTATTTTCATATTTTTTTGTGATCCAGTAGGGTATCTCTGTGTGATAAGCCATAGTGACAGTTCCATCACTGCTATATTCACACTTTTCCCTTTTTCTCATATTAGGCTATTAGATGTTTTTTCATTTCTTAATCCTATTCTATGCATTATGGGCTTTACAAGCTGATTTTAAGCACAGCAATAGGATCAATGACTTGGTAATTTCATTACCTTGGTTGGGTCTAAGCTCTGTAGTAGCTGTCATTGTTACTTTCCAGGCCTTCCAACCTGGTTTTAAGCATAGTAACAAGATCAGTGACTATTGCTGTTACATATCTGGGCTTTTTAAAAAACTGGTTTTAAGCCCAGCCTGTGATGCCTTCTTGGGTCAATGTTTGAACACCTATGAATCACAGGATTCGCAAGTGTGCCTCACCCAAGCACCCAGGTATCCCTTCATAGTCTCCAAACCATGAAGCTCCCATCAATGCTCAGGAGGGACTCCTCGCACACCCCGTGACCCCAGGGTCAAGACAGTGACACCAATATTGGGCCTTCAAATTGAGGTATGCTCTTAGTAACAGGATGGCTAGTACCCTTATCCCATTTAAGATTGAAATCTTAAATTGGGATATAGAGAAGAATTGTGTTTGTCCCAGACACACTCAACTCTTGATATTTTACTATAGTGATTGTCCCATGTACTTTAATTGGCTTTTTCAAACCGGTTTTAAGCACAGTAATGGGATCAGTGACTTAGTAATTTTATTACCTTGATTAGGTCTCAGCCTTGTAGTGATTACTCTTGTTGCTTTTCTGGCCTTCTAACTAGGTTTTAAGCATAGTAACAAGATTAGTGACTACCACTGTTACCTATCTGGGCTTTCAGGACTGGTTTTAAGCCCAGTAATAGGATGGCTGGTGCTCTTAGCATGTGATGTCTCCTTGGATCAGTGTTTGAGCACCTCTGAATCACAGGATGCGTAAGTAAGTTCCCCACAAGCACCAAGGTACACCCTCATGGTATCCAAACCACGGAGCCCCCATCAATGCTCAGGAGGGACCCCTCGTACACCCCACGACCCCAGGGTCAAGACAGTGACACCAATACTGGGTCTTTAAATTGAGGCATGCTTGTCCCATTCATAGTTAGGGTTAGGGTTAGGGTTAGGGTTAGGGTTAGGGTTAGGGTTAGGTTTGGGGAAGGGTTTTGCAACCGAAACTAAGCGCTTCGGCCGCTGCGGTCTGTTGCCAGACCACTTGCACTCTCTCGACAGCATTGTCCTGAGCGTCCCATCACCAGGTCCCTGCTCCCTATCTTTAGTCCCATAGGACGGTGACTGGTTACTGAGATGAAGTAAAATGGCTCCCCCTTGCCATTTGATTACAACGCATACTGCGGCTTAAGACTGTGGTGTACTCCCATAAGTCATGCCCTCTAAGAAACCAGTTAAATTCTACCCAATGTTGGGCTGTTTCTAAATCAGAGGCCTAAGAGTTGACAAAACACAGTTATTCTGTGTGTTGTGCCAGAGAGGTAGAGGAATAGAATGAGAAGATTGGCTTTTTTTATGTGGATGTACGTCCTTTAAATAAGTGAATGTATCTATCCTTCTTATTGATGTACATCCTTTAAATAAGTGAATGTATCTATCCTTCTTATTGAATGTATCTAAGCCAATGTTCAAGCATTCTTTGGGCTGTATCTTTTGTCCAATGAACATTATCCGCCTGTGTCAAAAACTGCTGGGATGGCAACAGGGGTATTGTTCTGAGCCTCTCTCCAATGATGTGGTTCAAGTATTCAAGCATCTCAGCCGATTGATATGGCAGATGCTGTGAATAATTGACCAACGGGACCCATATTTTTGCCAGGGGGAAGCGCTCTTGGAGAGCTGTGATCGCCTCAATCATCTGTCTGTGCATGGTAGGTCTGTCTATCCAGGCATGGCAGTTGATTCCCATAGCCAGGATGACCTTTGTGACCTCTGCACAGACAGTTGTGTGAGTCATGAGGGCTGGAATATGGCCGAAATGGGCACCAGGGTAACTGTCTATTTGCAGTCGTGGGCATTTAAACCTGTGAATGTTGCAGAGGTTCGAATCCCCCAGGATTAACCACTGTGTGTTGGTGGTCAGAACCCAATCCCTGTATTTGTTTGGTGTGGAGGCATGTCTGGTCGGCCTTTGGCTATTGGCAGGGGCCGTACGCCACCTGACTGAGCAGGTGTGTTTGACCTCTGCCCTGTGCACAAGTGTGGCCGAGGGCCCTGGTCCTATTTGTGGTCTCTGGCTATATGCTGCAGAGCTACCAAAATCAGACGAGGGTGTGTCATCGTCAGTCTGGATGTCTCCTGGAGTATCATCCCTGACATTGAGCATTAGCTCTGCTGCAGGCCTATGTGGCACTGCTGTTTGTTGTGGGGGCATAGTGTTACCCACAGATGACACTATTGATGCACTCCTGACCTTTTCCTCTATCATGGCCTCTGCTGTCTTGATAGTGTGTGACTGCAGTGAGGCCATAGATGCATTTGCCCATTTCGTTGCTGTTTGAAAAGGCCCATGCCACTGTAAATCTGTCATGTGAGGCATGGTGTTGATTTCAGTTTGCATCCTGGCCAAATAGTGACTCCGCAAACTCCTTATAGTGGCCATTTCCCACTGTCTAGCATGTCCTTCTAAGATCTGATCCAACTCTGGGGTGGGACCAAATGGTCGGACTGCATCCATGAGAGTGTTAGTGATCTTGCTAATCCCTGGTGGGGGGGTGTCCTGAGTCACATAGGCTAAATGGTGAGAGGCCTTTATGATATTTAGCATGACCTTAGCTCTTTTGCTGTGCTCAGGGTCTGACCCCTCCTCTATGTTACCCCCACTGTTGCCTACGCTCCCAGGCCTGTCTTGCCTCTCGGGCGCCTGGTGCTGGTCTGTGGGGGGATGACAGGGATCTGTAGTTTGCCAGTCCCGAGGGCCTGTATACGTGCCCTCCTCTACACTGAGGTGTCTCTGAGTGTCATCGGCTACAGCCACGTTATCTTGTGGTGGATGCCACGGGTAATAGGTCTCGTCCCCCCAGTCTGGGTTATGAGGCTGGGGGTCATCCTTGACTATATCACCCGTGTAGGGTGGCCTACATTTAGTGCAAATAGCTGAGAAGCAGCCACTGCCGTCACACGCATCCTGCAGCCTGGGTGCCGTTGGGGCTCTACCTCTCACTGCTAGGTTTCGTTCTAAGTCTTGTCCTATCAGGGACTCATCCCTATATTCTAATGCCTGGTAGGCATGTTGTTGTTGCCTAGGCTCAATGTTTGACGCCTGGCTGTCGGGAGGCCTCTGTTGCAGTGGATTTGGCTCTGGGCGTATATTGGGGCTTCTGTTGTGCACCCTGGGCGGGTGTGTAGGTACCCTAGACCCCAGGCGTGCGGTAATTTTGTCCCTCCTTTTAGACATGCCCGCCCAGGCCTGTTGATGCTTTTTTAAATGACTGCTATATCTTGAAAATCAAAATGGCGTCTCCCCTGTCCTGTTTTCGTTCTAGGTCACAGGGTGCAAACGCATGTCTGAACACAGCACTCCAACGGGTCTTTCTGCTGTTTTTTCGCCGCTGTGTTTTCTTCTTAGCTCTGATAAGAGCTTTTCTTGTAGCCCTGAGAAGAGCTTTTTATTCTTCTGGCCCTGATAAGGGCCTTTCTGCTGCTTGCTCTTGGTCCTGGTCCGCGTGTCTTTTCTTGACGCGGAAAAAAGAACTTAGGTCATAGAATATTTGTCAACTTCTTTCGTAACACGACGCGTTTCGATCCTTGAAGATCTCATCAGGTGTTATCAAGTTGACTGTGATCAAAAAATGTGACTTTGTAGGTCTCCAATGAGGCTTAGTGGAAAAAGAGCTTTTGCAGCGATGCGGTCTGTTCGAGTTTCCCCAGCACAGTGAGCTCATCGCAGAGCGAGCCGCTTCACTGGCCAAAGGGGCGTGGTTAGCTCCCACCTCAGAGAAAGTATTTTACTCTGGCACCTGTGTACAGCACTTTCTTATATTTTTAACCTCTCTTAAATTTTTCTGAATAGAAAATAAATTACTTTGAATAAAAGTAAGTATGAAACAAAAAGAAATGGTTGAAAAATTCCATTGCTTCGGCATTTGATGGCCTGTTTCAATTTAGGGGTGCCACCTTGCAAGGTCGGTAGCCTGTCATACCGCCTCTTCCAAATAAACAAGTCCTTGCATATCCCTGTGTGTTTGATTGTGAGCCTGTGCCATGGGCAAATTCACCATGTGGGTGAGTCCCCTGCATCAGGTGAACAATACAAATCACATTTCCCAATTTTTCATCCTGGCATTTAATGGCCTTCATCAAAGTTTGAACACCTCTGAATCACAGGATGCGTAAGTATGTCCCCCACAAGCACCAAGGTACACCCTCATGGTATCCAAACCATGGAGCCCCCATCAATGCTCATGAGGGACTCCTCGTACACCCCATGACCCCAGGGTCAAGACAGTGATACCAGTATAGGGTCTTAAAATTGAGGCATGCTTAGCATGTAATGCCTCCTTGAATCGAATGTTTGAACACCTTTGAATACCAGGATCCGTAAGTGTGTCCCTCACAAACACTCAGGTACACTTTCATGATATCAGGCCGGGTACATCGTGCCACTTTGGGGCAACTAAAGTCTACATACTGAGATCTGATGTAGTCCATCACTGCAACCATGAAGCCCCCAATACTGTTTGAGAGGGACTCCTCGTATATCCTGCATCCGCAGGGTCAACACATTGATGACTAATTTGGGCCTTCAAATTGAGGCATGCTATTATAGTTTTAATCTCCTCCAGTCTAATTGGTCTATGTTGTTCAATTGATTTAGGGTTAGGTCAGGATGACACTTTTCTTTGGGGATAAACTTGGTTAGGTTTAGAGCCCAGATCCAATTAAAACGTGAATTTGGAGGGGTTAAGGTGTGTATTTATAATAGGATGGGGTTAACTAATTGCACTATAAGGTGTTTGGTTAAGCTTAGGCACTAAGGTGGTTGGTTAAGCTTAGGCACCAAAGGGCTTGGTTAGGTTATGGGTTTAAGGGATAGGCAGTGGTTATGTTCATGCAAAATACCTAGGTTAGGTTTAGGCAATTGTGTGACCTTCATAAGCAGTGTTATATTTAGGCTGTATGGCCTTCAAAGTGCTCGACTCGGCTTGATCACTGCTATGACTGTTGCACAAAACACTAGGTTAGGTTTAGGCATTTGCATGACATACATGAACAGTGTTATATATGAGGCTAAATGGCCTTCAAAGTGCTCGACTAGGCCTAGTCACTGTTCATGACTGTTTTGTTTACATTGTGTGCTTTAAAACAAGCATAGTAACAACAACAGTTTTTCCTCCTGGTTACATTGAGGGCCTCTAAAACTATATGTTAAGCCGTGTAACAGGGTATTAATTTAAGGGGCAAAACAACTTAAATCTTAGGAGAGGTTTTAGTTCCATCTAGTGGTTGAGAAAAGGCCTAACCTGGCTTCTAGGTGTATGGGTGGGAACCAGACAGGTCTTAATCTGCATGCCAGACATGTCAATGTTATGCAATTATAAAATAGGCATCAATTTGTGGGGACTTGATTGTGGCCTCCCCAGCAAGGTCATGCCGTGACCTTTGCTAGACATGGCTGTGCTATGCAGTTAGTCAGCATCAAAGGTCATGTTATGACCTTTTTAGATGAGGGTCTTCTGTTTCTAAGGTTGTTTAGCAACTTTTGTGTCCACAAAGTAGGTTTAATGATGAATCCACTGCTCTTCACTCAGTCCTACTATAAAGTATGGGCCCTGGGTGATAGGAAACAGGGGCCTGGCCACTCGGCACAATGCTAGGACCTGGCAGTGTTAGGTTTGGGGAAGGGTTTTGCAACCGAAACTAAGCGCTTCGGCCGCTGCGGTCTGTTGCCAGACCACTTGCACTCTCTCGACAGCATTGTCCTGAGCGTCCCATCACCAGGTCCCTGCTCCCTATCTTTAGTCCCATAGGACGGTGACTGGTTACTGAGATGAAGTAAAATGGCTCCCCCTTGCCATTTGATTACAACGCATACTGCGGCTTAAGACTGTGGTGTACTCCCATAAGTCATGCCCTCTAAGAAACCAGTTAAATTCTACCCAATGTTGGGCTGTTTCTAAATCAGAGGCCTAAGAGTTGACAAAACACAGTTATTCTGTGTGTTGTGCCAGAGAGGTAGAGGAATAGAATGAGAAGATTGGCTTTTTTTATGTGGATGTACGTCCTTTAAATAAGTGAATGTATCTATCCTTCTTATTGATGTACATCCTTTAAATAAGTGAATGTATCTATCCTTCTTATTGAATGTATCTAAGCCAATGTTCAAGCATTCTTTGGGCTGTATCTTTTGTCCAATGAACATTATCCGCCTGTGTCAAAAACTGCTGGGATGGCAACAGGGGTATTGTTCTGAGCCTCTCTCCAATGATGTGGTTCAAGTATTCAAGCATCTCAGCCGATTGATATGGCAGATGCTGTGAATAATTGACCAACGGGACCCATATTTTTGCCAGGGGGAAGCGCTCTTGGAGAGCTGTGATCGCCTCAATCATCTGTCTGTGCATGGTAGGTCTGTCTATCCAGGCATGGCAGTTGATTCCCATAGCCAGGATGACCTTTGTGACCTCTGCACAGACAGTTGTGTGAGTCATGAGGGCTGGAATATGGCCGAAATGGGCACCAGGGTAACTGTCTATTTGCAGTCGTGGGCATTTAAACCTGTGAATGTTGCAGAGGTTCGAATCCCCCAGGATTAACCACTGTGTGTTGGTGGTCAGAACCCAATCCCTGTATTTGTTTGGTGTGGAGGCATGTCTGGTCGGCCTTTGGCTATTGGCAGGGGCCGTACGCCACCTGACTGAGCAGGTGTGTTTGACCTCTGCCCTGTGCACAAGTGTGGCCGAGGGCCCTGGTCCTATTTGTGGTCTCTGGCTATATGCTGCAGAGCTACCAAAATCAGACGAGGGTGTGTCATCGTCAGTCTGGATGTCTCCTGGAGTATCATCCCTGACATTGAGCATTAGCTCTGCTGCAGGCCTATGTGGCACTGCTGTTTGTTGTGGGGGCATAGTGTTACCCACAGATGACACTATTGATGCACTCCTGACCTTTTCCTCTATCATGGCCTCTGCTGTCTTGATAGTGTGTGACTGCAGTGAGGCCATAGATGCATTTGCCCATTTCGTTGCTGTTTGAAAAGGCCCATGCCACTGTAAATCTGTCATGTGAGGCATGGTGTTGATTTCAGTTTGCATCCTGGCCAAATAGTGACTCCGCAAACTCCTTATAGTGGCCATTTCCCACTGTCTAGCATGTCCTTCTAAGATCTGATCCAACTCTGGGGTGGGACCAAATGGTCGGACTGCATCCATGAGAGTGTTAGTGATCTTGCTAATCCCTGGTGGGGGGGTGTCCTGAGTCACATAGGCTAAATGGTGAGAGGCCTTTATGATATTTAGCATGACCTTAGCTCTTTTGCTGTGCTCAGGGTCTGACCCCTCCTCTATGTTACCCCCACTGTTGCCTACGCTCCCAGGCCTGTCTTGCCTCTCGGGCGCCTGGTGCTGGTCTGTGGGGGGATGACAGGGATCTGTAGTTTGCCAGTCCCGAGGGCCTGTATACGTGCCCTCCTCTACACTGAGGTGTCTCTGAGTGTCATCGGCTACAGCCACGTTATCTTGTGGTGGATGCCACGGGTAATAGGTCTCGTCCCCCCAGTCTGGGTTATGAGGCTGGGGGTCATCCTTGACTATATCACCCGTGTAGGGTGGCCTACATTTAGTGCAAATAGCTGAGAAGCAGCCACTGCCGTCACACGCATCCTGCAGCCTGGGTGCCGTTGGGGCTCTACCTCTCACTGCTAGGTTTCGTTCTAAGTCTTGTCCTATCAGGGACTCATCCCTATATTCTAATGCCTGGTAGGCATGTTGTTGTTGCCTAGGCTCAATGTTTGACGCCTGGCTGTCGGGAGGCCTCTGTTGCAGTGGATTTGGCTCTGGGCGTATATTGGGGCTTCTGTTGTGCACCCTGGGCGGGTGTGTAGGTACCCTAGACCCCAGGCGTGCGGTAATTTTGTCCCTCCTTTTAGACATGCCCGCCCAGGCCTGTTGATGCTTTTTTAAATGACTGCTATATCTTGAAAATCAAAATGGCGTCTCCCCTGTCCTGTTTTCGTTCTAGGTCACAGGGTGCAAACGCATGTCTGAACACAGCACTCCAACGGGTCTTTCTGCTGTTTTTTCGCCGCTGTGTTTTCTTCTTAGCTCTGATAAGAGCTTTTCTTGTAGCCCTGAGAAGAGCTTTTTATTCTTCTGGCCCTGATAAGGGCCTTTCTGCTGCTTGCTCTTGGTCCTGGTCCGCGTGTCTTTTCTTGACGCGGAAAAAAGAACTTAGGTCATAGAATATTTGTCAACTTCTTTCGTAACACGACGCGTTTCGATCCTTGAAGATCTCATCAGGTGTTATCAAGTTGACTGTGATCAAAAAATGTGACTTTGTAGGTCTCCAATGAGGCTTAGTGGAAAAAGAGCTTTTGCAGCGATGCGGTCTGTTCGAGTTTCCCCAGCACAGTGAGCTCATCGCAGAGCGAGCCGCTTCACTGGCCAAAGGGGCGTGGTTAGCTCCCACCTCAGAGAAAGTATTTTACTCTGGCACCTGTGTACAGCACTTTCTTATATTTTTAACCTCTCTTAAATTTTTCTGAATAGAAAATAAATTACTTTGAATAAAAGTAAGTATGAAACAAAAAGAAATGGTTGAAAAATTCCATTGCTTCGGCATTTGATGGCCTGTTTCAATTTAGGGGTGCCACCTTGCAAGGTCGGTAGCCTGTCATACCGCCTCTTCCAAATAAACAAGTCCTTGCATATCCCTGTGTGTTTGATTGTGAGCCTGTGCCATGGGCAAATTCACCATGTGGGTGAGTCCCCTGCATCAGGTGAACAATACAAATCACATTTCCCAATTTTTCATCCTGGCATTTAATGGCCTTCATCAAAGTTTGAACACCTCTGAATCACAGGATGCGTAAGTATGTCCCCCACAAGCACCAAGGTACACCCTCATGGTATCCAAACCATGGAGCCCCCATCAATGCTCATGAGGGACTCCTCGTACACCCCATGACCCCAGGGTCAAGACAGTGATACCAGTATAGGGTCTTAAAATTGAGGCATGCTTAGCATGTAATGCCTCCTTGAATCGAATGTTTGAACACCTTTGAATACCAGGATCCGTAAGTGTGTCCCTCACAAACACTCAGGTACACTTTCATGATATCAGGCCGGGTACATCGTGCCACTTTGGGGCAACTAAAGTCTACATACTGAGATCTGATGTAGTCCATCACTGCAACCATGAAGCCCCCAATACTGTTTGAGAGGGACTCCTCGTATATCCTGCATCCGCAGGGTCAACACATTGATGACTAATTTGGGCCTTCAAATTGAGGCATGCTATTATAGTTTTAATCTCCTCCAGTCTAATTGGTCTATGTTGTTCAATTGATTTAGGGTTAGGTCAGGATGACACTTTTCTTTGGGGATAAACTTGGTTAGGTTTAGAGCCCAGATCCAATTAAAACGTGAATTTGGAGGGGTTAAGGTGTGTATTTATAATAGGATGGGGTTAACTAATTGCACTATAAGGTGTTTGGTTAAGCTTAGGCACTAAGGTGGTTGGTTAAGCTTAGGCACCAAAGGGCTTGGTTAGGTTATGGGTTTAAGGGATAGGCAGTGGTTATGTTCATGCAAAATACCTAGGTTAGGTTTAGGCAATTGTGTGACCTTCATAAGCAGTGTTATATTTAGGCTGTATGGCCTTCAAAGTGCTCGACTCGGCTTGATCACTGCTATGACTGTTGCACAAAACACTAGGTTAGGTTTAGGCATTTGCATGACATACATGAACAGTGTTATATATGAGGCTAAATGGCCTTCAAAGTGCTCGACTAGGCCTAGTCACTGTTCATGACTGTTTTGTTTACATTGTGTGCTTTAAAACAAGCATAGTAACAACAACAGTTTTTCCTCCTGGTTACATTGAGGGCCTCTAAAACTATATGTTAAGCCGTGTAACAGGGTATTAATTTAAGGGGCAAAACAACTTAAATCTTAGGAGAGGTTTTAGTTCCATCTAGTGGTTGAGAAAAGGCCTAACCTGGCTTCTAGGTGTATGGGTGGGAACCAGACAGGTCTTAATCTGCATGCCAGACATGTCAATGTTATGCAATTATAAAATAGGCATCAATTTGTGGGGACTTGATTGTGGCCTCCCCAGCAAGGTCATGCCGTGACCTTTGCTAGACATGGCTGTGCTATGCAGTTAGTCAGCATCAAAGGTCATGTTATGACCTTTTTAGATGAGGGTCTTCTGTTTCTAAGGTTGTTTAGCAACTTTTGTGTCCACAAAGTAGGTTTAATGATGAATCCACTGCTCTTCACTCAGTCCTACTATAAAGTATGGGCCCTGGGTGATAGGAAACAGGGGCCTGGCCACTCGGCACAATGCTAGGACCTGGCAGTGTTAGGTTTGGGGAAGGGTTTTGCAACCGAAACTAAGCGCTTCGGCCGCTGCGGTCTGTTGCCAGACCACTTGCACTCTCTCGACAGCATTGTCCTGAGCGTCCCATCACCAGGTCCCTGCTCCCTATCTTTAGTCCCATAGGACGGTGACTGGTTACTGAGATGAAGTAAAATGGCTCCCCCTTGCCATTTGATTACAACGCATACTGCGGCTTAAGACTGTGGTGTACTCCCATAAGTCATGCCCTCTAAGAAACCAGTTAAATTCTACCCAATGTTGGGCTGTTTCTAAATCAGAGGCCTAAGAGTTGACAAAACACAGTTATTCTGTGTGTTGTGCCAGAGAGGTAGAGGAATAGAATGAGAAGATTGGCTTTTTTTATGTGGATGTACGTCCTTTAAATAAGTGAATGTATCTATCCTTCTTATTGATGTACATCCTTTAAATAAGTGAATGTATCTATCCTTCTTATTGAATGTATCTAAGCCAATGTTCAAGCATTCTTTGGGCTGTATCTTTTGTCCAATGAACATTATCCGCCTGTGTCAAAAACTGCTGGGATGGCAACAGGGGTATTGTTCTGAGCCTCTCTCCAATGATGTGGTTCAAGTATTCAAGCATCTCAGCCGATTGATATGGCAGATGCTGTGAATAATTGACCAACGGGACCCATATTTTTGCCAGGGGGAAGCGCTCTTGGAGAGCTGTGATCGCCTCAATCATCTGTCTGTGCATGGTAGGTCTGTCTATCCAGGCATGGCAGTTGATTCCCATAGCCAGGATGACCTTTGTGACCTCTGCACAGACAGTTGTGTGAGTCATGAGGGCTGGAATATGGCCGAAATGGGCACCAGGGTAACTGTCTATTTGCAGTCGTGGGCATTTAAACCTGTGAATGTTGCAGAGGTTCGAATCCCCCAGGATTAACCACTGTGTGTTGGTGGTCAGAACCCAATCCCTGTATTTGTTTGGTGTGGAGGCATGTCTGGTCGGCCTTTGGCTATTGGCAGGGGCCGTACGCCACCTGACTGAGCAGGTGTGTTTGACCTCTGCCCTGTGCACAAGTGTGGCCGAGGGCCCTGGTCCTATTTGTGGTCTCTGGCTATATGCTGCAGAGCTACCAAAATCAGACGAGGGTGTGTCATCGTCAGTCTGGATGTCTCCTGGAGTATCATCCCTGACATTGAGCATTAGCTCTGCTGCAGGCCTATGTGGCACTGCTGTTTGTTGTGGGGGCATAGTGTTACCCACAGATGACACTATTGATGCACTCCTGACCTTTTCCTCTATCATGGCCTCTGCTGTCTTGATAGTGTGTGACTGCAGTGAGGCCATAGATGCATTTGCCCATTTCGTTGCTGTTTGAAAAGGCCCATGCCACTGTAAATCTGTCATGTGAGGCATGGTGTTGATTTCAGTTTGCATCCTGGCCAAATAGTGACTCCGCAAACTCCTTATAGTGGCCATTTCCCACTGTCTAGCATGTCCTTCTAAGATCTGATCCAACTCTGGGGTGGGACCAAATGGTCGGACTGCATCCATGAGAGTGTTAGTGATCTTGCTAATCCCTGGTGGGGGGGTGTCCTGAGTCACATAGGCTAAATGGTGAGAGGCCTTTATGATATTTAGCATGACCTTAGCTCTTTTGCTGTGCTCAGGGTCTGACCCCTCCTCTATGTTACCCCCACTGTTGCCTACGCTCCCAGGCCTGTCTTGCCTCTCGGGCGCCTGGTGCTGGTCTGTGGGGGGATGACAGGGATCTGTAGTTTGCCAGTCCCGAGGGCCTGTATACGTGCCCTCCTCTACACTGAGGTGTCTCTGAGTGTCATCGGCTACAGCCACGTTATCTTGTGGTGGATGCCACGGGTAATAGGTCTCGTCCCCCCAGTCTGGGTTATGAGGCTGGGGGTCATCCTTGACTATATCACCCGTGTAGGGTGGCCTACATTTAGTGCAAATAGCTGAGAAGCAGCCACTGCCGTCACACGCATCCTGCAGCCTGGGTGCCGTTGGGGCTCTACCTCTCACTGCTAGGTTTCGTTCTAAGTCTTGTCCTATCAGGGACTCATCCCTATATTCTAATGCCTGGTAGGCATGTTGTTGTTGCCTAGGCTCAATGTTTGACGCCTGGCTGTCGGGAGGCCTCTGTTGCAGTGGATTTGGCTCTGGGCGTATATTGGGGCTTCTGTTGTGCACCCTGGGCGGGTGTGTAGGTACCCTAGACCCCAGGCGTGCGGTAATTTTGTCCCTCCTTTTAGACATGCCCGCCCAGGCCTGTTGATGCTTTTTTAAATGACTGCTATATCTTGAAAATCAAAATGGCGTCTCCCCTGTCCTGTTTTCGTTCTAGGTCACAGGGTGCAAACGCATGTCTGAACACAGCACTCCAACGGGTCTTTCTGCTGTTTTTTCGCCGCTGTGTTTTCTTCTTAGCTCTGATAAGAGCTTTTCTTGTAGCCCTGAGAAGAGCTTTTTATTCTTCTGGCCCTGATAAGGGCCTTTCTGCTGCTTGCTCTTGGTCCTGGTCCGCGTGTCTTTTCTTGACGCGGAAAAAAGAACTTAGGTCATAGAATATTTGTCAACTTCTTTCGTAACACGACGCGTTTCGATCCTTGAAGATCTCATCAGGTGTTATCAAGTTGACTGTGATCAAAAAATGTGACTTTGTAGGTCTCCAATGAGGCTTAGTGGAAAAAGAGCTTTTGCAGCGATGCGGTCTGTTCGAGTTTCCCCAGCACAGTGAGCTCATCGCAGAGCGAGCCGCTTCACTGGCCAAAGGGGCGTGGTTAGCTCCCACCTCAGAGAAAGTATTTTACTCTGGCACCTGTGTACAGCACTTTCTTATATTTTTAACCTCTCTTAAATTTTTCTGAATAGAAAATAAATTACTTTGAATAAAAGTAAGTATGAAACAAAAAGAAATGGTTGAAAAATTCCATTGCTTCGGCATTTGATGGCCTGTTTCAATTTAGGGGTGCCACCTTGCAAGGTCGGTAGCCTGTCATACCGCCTCTTCCAAATAAACAAGTCCTTGCATATCCCTGTGTGTTTGATTGTGAGCCTGTGCCATGGGCAAATTCACCATGTGGGTGAGTCCCCTGCATCAGGTGAACAATACAAATCACATTTCCCAATTTTTCATCCTGGCATTTAATGGCCTTCATCAAAGTTTGAACACCTCTGAATCACAGGATGCGTAAGTATGTCCCCCACAAGCACCAAGGTACACCCTCATGGTATCCAAACCATGGAGCCCCCATCAATGCTCATGAGGGACTCCTCGTACACCCCATGACCCCAGGGTCAAGACAGTGATACCAGTATAGGGTCTTAAAATTGAGGCATGCTTAGCATGTAATGCCTCCTTGAATCGAATGTTTGAACACCTTTGAATACCAGGATCCGTAAGTGTGTCCCTCACAAACACTCAGGTACACTTTCATGATATCAGGCCGGGTACATCGTGCCACTTTGGGGCAACTAAAGTCTACATACTGAGATCTGATGTAGTCCATCACTGCAACCATGAAGCCCCCAATACTGTTTGAGAGGGACTCCTCGTATATCCTGCATCCGCAGGGTCAACACATTGATGACTAATTTGGGCCTTCAAATTGAGGCATGCTATTATAGTTTTAATCTCCTCCAGTCTAATTGGTCTATGTTGTTCAATTGATTTAGGGTTAGGTCAGGATGACACTTTTCTTTGGGGATAAACTTGGTTAGGTTTAGAGCCCAGATCCAATTAAAACGTGAATTTGGAGGGGTTAAGGTGTGTATTTATAATAGGATGGGGTTAACTAATTGCACTATAAGGTGTTTGGTTAAGCTTAGGCACTAAGGTGGTTGGTTAAGCTTAGGCACCAAAGGGCTTGGTTAGGTTATGGGTTTAAGGGATAGGCAGTGGTTATGTTCATGCAAAATACCTAGGTTAGGTTTAGGCAATTGTGTGACCTTCATAAGCAGTGTTATATTTAGGCTGTATGGCCTTCAAAGTGCTCGACTCGGCTTGATCACTGCTATGACTGTTGCACAAAACACTAGGTTAGGTTTAGGCATTTGCATGACATACATGAACAGTGTTATATATGAGGCTAAATGGCCTTCAAAGTGCTCGACTAGGCCTAGTCACTGTTCATGACTGTTTTGTTTACATTGTGTGCTTTAAAACAAGCATAGTAACAACAACAGTTTTTCCTCCTGGTTACATTGAGGGCCTCTAAAACTATATGTTAAGCCGTGTAACAGGGTATTAATTTAAGGGGCAAAACAACTTAAATCTTAGGAGAGGTTTTAGTTCCATCTAGTGGTTGAGAAAAGGCCTAACCTGGCTTCTAGGTGTATGGGTGGGAACCAGACAGGTCTTAATCTGCATGCCAGACATGTCAATGTTATGCAATTATAAAATAGGCATCAATTTGTGGGGACTTGATTGTGGCCTCCCCAGCAAGGTCATGCCGTGACCTTTGCTAGACATGGCTGTGCTATGCAGTTAGTCAGCATCAAAGGTCATGTTATGACCTTTTTAGATGAGGGTCTTCTGTTTCTAAGGTTGTTTAGCAACTTTTGTGTCCACAAAGTAGGTTTAATGATGAATCCACTGCTCTTCACTCAGTCCTACTATAAAGTATGGGCCCTGGGTGATAGGAAACAGGGGCCTGGCCACTCGGCACAATGCTAGGACCTGGCAGTGTTAGGTTTGGGGAAGGGTTTTGCAACCGAAACTAAGCGCTTCGGCCGCTGCGGTCTGTTGCCAGACCACTTGCACTCTCTCGACAGCATTGTCCTGAGCGTCCCATCACCAGGTCCCTGCTCCCTATCTTTAGTCCCATAGGACGGTGACTGGTTACTGAGATGAAGTAAAATGGCTCCCCCTTGCCATTTGATTACAACGCATACTGCGGCTTAAGACTGTGGTGTACTCCCATAAGTCATGCCCTCTAAGAAACCAGTTAAATTCTACCCAATGTTGGGCTGTTTCTAAATCAGAGGCCTAAGAGTTGACAAAACACAGTTATTCTGTGTGTTGTGCCAGAGAGGTAGAGGAATAGAATGAGAAGATTGGCTTTTTTTATGTGGATGTACGTCCTTTAAATAAGTGAATGTATCTATCCTTCTTATTGATGTACATCCTTTAAATAAGTGAATGTATCTATCCTTCTTATTGAATGTATCTAAGCCAATGTTCAAGCATTCTTTGGGCTGTATCTTTTGTCCAATGAACATTATCCGCCTGTGTCAAAAACTGCTGGGATGGCAACAGGGGTATTGTTCTGAGCCTCTCTCCAATGATGTGGTTCAAGTATTCAAGCATCTCAGCCGATTGATATGGCAGATGCTGTGAATAATTGACCAACGGGACCCATATTTTTGCCAGGGGGAAGCGCTCTTGGAGAGCTGTGATCGCCTCAATCATCTGTCTGTGCATGGTAGGTCTGTCTATCCAGGCATGGCAGTTGATTCCCATAGCCAGGATGACCTTTGTGACCTCTGCACAGACAGTTGTGTGAGTCATGAGGGCTGGAATATGGCCGAAATGGGCACCAGGGTAACTGTCTATTTGCAGTCGTGGGCATTTAAACCTGTGAATGTTGCAGAGGTTCGAATCCCCCAGGATTAACCACTGTGTGTTGGTGGTCAGAACCCAATCCCTGTATTTGTTTGGTGTGGAGGCATGTCTGGTCGGCCTTTGGCTATTGGCAGGGGCCGTACGCCACCTGACTGAGCAGGTGTGTTTGACCTCTGCCCTGTGCACAAGTGTGGCCGAGGGCCCTGGTCCTATTTGTGGTCTCTGGCTATATGCTGCAGAGCTACCAAAATCAGACGAGGGTGTGTCATCGTCAGTCTGGATGTCTCCTGGAGTATCATCCCTGACATTGAGCATTAGCTCTGCTGCAGGCCTATGTGGCACTGCTGTTTGTTGTGGGGGCATAGTGTTACCCACAGATGACACTATTGATGCACTCCTGACCTTTTCCTCTATCATGGCCTCTGCTGTCTTGATAGTGTGTGACTGCAGTGAGGCCATAGATGCATTTGCCCATTTCGTTGCTGTTTGAAAAGGCCCATGCCACTGTAAATCTGTCATGTGAGGCATGGTGTTGATTTCAGTTTGCATCCTGGCCAAATAGTGACTCCGCAAACTCCTTATAGTGGCCATTTCCCACTGTCTAGCATGTCCTTCTAAGATCTGATCCAACTCTGGGGTGGGACCAAATGGTCGGACTGCATCCATGAGAGTGTTAGTGATCTTGCTAATCCCTGGTGGGGGGGTGTCCTGAGTCACATAGGCTAAATGGTGAGAGGCCTTTATGATATTTAGCATGACCTTAGCTCTTTTGCTGTGCTCAGGGTCTGACCCCTCCTCTATGTTACCCCCACTGTTGCCTACGCTCCCAGGCCTGTCTTGCCTCTCGGGCGCCTGGTGCTGGTCTGTGGGGGGATGACAGGGATCTGTAGTTTGCCAGTCCCGAGGGCCTGTATACGTGCCCTCCTCTACACTGAGGTGTCTCTGAGTGTCATCGGCTACAGCCACGTTATCTTGTGGTGGATGCCACGGGTAATAGGTCTCGTCCCCCCAGTCTGGGTTATGAGGCTGGGGGTCATCCTTGACTATATCACCCGTGTAGGGTGGCCTACATTTAGTGCAAATAGCTGAGAAGCAGCCACTGCCGTCACACGCATCCTGCAGCCTGGGTGCCGTTGGGGCTCTACCTCTCACTGCTAGGTTTCGTTCTAAGTCTTGTCCTATCAGGGACTCATCCCTATATTCTAATGCCTGGTAGGCATGTTGTTGTTGCCTAGGCTCAATGTTTGACGCCTGGCTGTCGGGAGGCCTCTGTTGCAGTGGATTTGGCTCTGGGCGTATATTGGGGCTTCTGTTGTGCACCCTGGGCGGGTGTGTAGGTACCCTAGACCCCAGGCGTGCGGTAATTTTGTCCCTCCTTTTAGACATGCCCGCCCAGGCCTGTTGATGCTTTTTTAAATGACTGCTATATCTTGAAAATCAAAATGGCGTCTCCCCTGTCCTGTTTTCGTTCTAGGTCACAGGGTGCAAACGCATGTCTGAACACAGCACTCCAACGGGTCTTTCTGCTGTTTTTTCGCCGCTGTGTTTTCTTCTTAGCTCTGATAAGAGCTTTTCTTGTAGCCCTGAGAAGAGCTTTTTATTCTTCTGGCCCTGATAAGGGCCTTTCTGCTGCTTGCTCTTGGTCCTGGTCCGCGTGTCTTTTCTTGACGCGGAAAAAAGAACTTAGGTCATAGAATATTTGTCAACTTCTTTCGTAACACGACGCGTTTCGATCCTTGAAGATCTCATCAGGTGTTATCAAGTTGACTGTGATCAAAAAATGTGACTTTGTAGGTCTCCAATGAGGCTTAGTGGAAAAAGAGCTTTTGCAGCGATGCGGTCTGTTCGAGTTTCCCCAGCACAGTGAGCTCATCGCAGAGCGAGCCGCTTCACTGGCCAAAGGGGCGTGGTTAGCTCCCACCTCAGAGAAAGTATTTTACTCTGGCACCTGTGTACAGCACTTTCTTATATTTTTAACCTCTCTTAAATTTTTCTGAATAGAAAATAAATTACTTTGAATAAAAGTAAGTATGAAACAAAAAGAAATGGTTGAAAAATTCCATTGCTTCGGCATTTGATGGCCTGTTTCAATTTAGGGGTGCCACCTTGCAAGGTCGGTAGCCTGTCATACCGCCTCTTCCAAATAAACAAGTCCTTGCATATCCCTGTGTGTTTGATTGTGAGCCTGTGCCATGGGCAAATTCACCATGTGGGTGAGTCCCCTGCATCAGGTGAACAATACAAATCACATTTCCCAATTTTTCATCCTGGCATTTAATGGCCTTCATCAAAGTTTGAACACCTCTGAATCACAGGATGCGTAAGTATGTCCCCCACAAGCACCAAGGTACACCCTCATGGTATCCAAACCATGGAGCCCCCATCAATGCTCATGAGGGACTCCTCGTACACCCCATGACCCCAGGGTCAAGACAGTGATACCAGTATAGGGTCTTAAAATTGAGGCATGCTTAGCATGTAATGCCTCCTTGAATCGAATGTTTGAACACCTTTGAATACCAGGATCCGTAAGTGTGTCCCTCACAAACACTCAGGTACACTTTCATGATATCAGGCCGGGTACATCGTGCCACTTTGGGGCAACTAAAGTCTACATACTGAGATCTGATGTAGTCCATCACTGCAACCATGAAGCCCCCAATACTGTTTGAGAGGGACTCCTCGTATATCCTGCATCCGCAGGGTCAACACATTGATGACTAATTTGGGCCTTCAAATTGAGGCATGCTATTATAGTTTTAATCTCCTCCAGTCTAATTGGTCTATGTTGTTCAATTGATTTAGGGTTAGGTCAGGATGACACTTTTCTTTGGGGATAAACTTGGTTAGGTTTAGAGCCCAGATCCAATTAAAACGTGAATTTGGAGGGGTTAAGGTGTGTATTTATAATAGGATGGGGTTAACTAATTGCACTATAAGGTGTTTGGTTAAGCTTAGGCACTAAGGTGGTTGGTTAAGCTTAGGCACCAAAGGGCTTGGTTAGGTTATGGGTTTAAGGGATAGGCAGTGGTTATGTTCATGCAAAATACCTAGGTTAGGTTTAGGCAATTGTGTGACCTTCATAAGCAGTGTTATATTTAGGCTGTATGGCCTTCAAAGTGCTCGACTCGGCTTGATCACTGCTATGACTGTTGCACAAAACACTAGGTTAGGTTTAGGCATTTGCATGACATACATGAACAGTGTTATATATGAGGCTAAATGGCCTTCAAAGTGCTCGACTAGGCCTAGTCACTGTTCATGACTGTTTTGTTTACATTGTGTGCTTTAAAACAAGCATAGTAACAACAACAGTTTTTCCTCCTGGTTACATTGAGGGCCTCTAAAACTATATGTTAAGCCGTGTAACAGGGTATTAATTTAAGGGGCAAAACAACTTAAATCTTAGGAGAGGTTTTAGTTCCATCTAGTGGTTGAGAAAAGGCCTAACCTGGCTTCTAGGTGTATGGGTGGGAACCAGACAGGTCTTAATCTGCATGCCAGACATGTCAATGTTATGCAATTATAAAATAGGCATCAATTTGTGGGGACTTGATTGTGGCCTCCCCAGCAAGGTCATGCCGTGACCTTTGCTAGACATGGCTGTGCTATGCAGTTAGTCAGCATCAAAGGTCATGTTATGACCTTTTTAGATGAGGGTCTTCTGTTTCTAAGGTTGTTTAGCAACTTTTGTGTCCACAAAGTAGGTTTAATGATGAATCCACTGCTCTTCACTCAGTCCTACTATAAAGTATGGGCCCTGGGTGATAGGAAACAGGGGCCTGGCCACTCGGCACAATGCTAGGACCTGGCAGTGTTAGGTTTGGGGAAGGGTTTTGCAACCGAAACTAAGCGCTTCGGCCGCTGCGGTCTGTTGCCAGACCACTTGCACTCTCTCGACAGCATTGTCCTGAGCGTCCCATCACCAGGTCCCTGCTCCCTATCTTTAGTCCCATAGGACGGTGACTGGTTACTGAGATGAAGTAAAATGGCTCCCCCTTGCCATTTGATTACAACGCATACTGCGGCTTAAGACTGTGGTGTACTCCCATAAGTCATGCCCTCTAAGAAACCAGTTAAATTCTACCCAATGTTGGGCTGTTTCTAAATCAGAGGCCTAAGAGTTGACAAAACACAGTTATTCTGTGTGTTGTGCCAGAGAGGTAGAGGAATAGAATGAGAAGATTGGCTTTTTTTATGTGGATGTACGTCCTTTAAATAAGTGAATGTATCTATCCTTCTTATTGATGTACATCCTTTAAATAAGTGAATGTATCTATCCTTCTTATTGAATGTATCTAAGCCAATGTTCAAGCATTCTTTGGGCTGTATCTTTTGTCCAATGAACATTATCCGCCTGTGTCAAAAACTGCTGGGATGGCAACAGGGGTATTGTTCTGAGCCTCTCTCCAATGATGTGGTTCAAGTATTCAAGCATCTCAGCCGATTGATATGGCAGATGCTGTGAATAATTGACCAACGGGACCCATATTTTTGCCAGGGGGAAGCGCTCTTGGAGAGCTGTGATCGCCTCAATCATCTGTCTGTGCATGGTAGGTCTGTCTATCCAGGCATGGCAGTTGATTCCCATAGCCAGGATGACCTTTGTGACCTCTGCACAGACAGTTGTGTGAGTCATGAGGGCTGGAATATGGCCGAAATGGGCACCAGGGTAACTGTCTATTTGCAGTCGTGGGCATTTAAACCTGTGAATGTTGCAGAGGTTCGAATCCCCCAGGATTAACCACTGTGTGTTGGTGGTCAGAACCCAATCCCTGTATTTGTTTGGTGTGGAGGCATGTCTGGTCGGCCTTTGGCTATTGGCAGGGGCCGTACGCCACCTGACTGAGCAGGTGTGTTTGACCTCTGCCCTGTGCACAAGTGTGGCCGAGGGCCCTGGTCCTATTTGTGGTCTCTGGCTATATGCTGCAGAGCTACCAAAATCAGACGAGGGTGTGTCATCGTCAGTCTGGATGTCTCCTGGAGTATCATCCCTGACATTGAGCATTAGCTCTGCTGCAGGCCTATGTGGCACTGCTGTTTGTTGTGGGGGCATAGTGTTACCCACAGATGACACTATTGATGCACTCCTGACCTTTTCCTCTATCATGGCCTCTGCTGTCTTGATAGTGTGTGACTGCAGTGAGGCCATAGATGCATTTGCCCATTTCGTTGCTGTTTGAAAAGGCCCATGCCACTGTAAATCTGTCATGTGAGGCATGGTGTTGATTTCAGTTTGCATCCTGGCCAAATAGTGACTCCGCAAACTCCTTATAGTGGCCATTTCCCACTGTCTAGCATGTCCTTCTAAGATCTGATCCAACTCTGGGGTGGGACCAAATGGTCGGACTGCATCCATGAGAGTGTTAGTGATCTTGCTAATCCCTGGTGGGGGGGTGTCCTGAGTCACATAGGCTAAATGGTGAGAGGCCTTTATGATATTTAGCATGACCTTAGCTCTTTTGCTGTGCTCAGGGTCTGACCCCTCCTCTATGTTACCCCCACTGTTGCCTACGCTCCCAGGCCTGTCTTGCCTCTCGGGCGCCTGGTGCTGGTCTGTGGGGGGATGACAGGGATCTGTAGTTTGCCAGTCCCGAGGGCCTGTATACGTGCCCTCCTCTACACTGAGGTGTCTCTGAGTGTCATCGGCTACAGCCACGTTATCTTGTGGTGGATGCCACGGGTAATAGGTCTCGTCCCCCCAGTCTGGGTTATGAGGCTGGGGGTCATCCTTGACTATATCACCCGTGTAGGGTGGCCTACATTTAGTGCAAATAGCTGAGAAGCAGCCACTGCCGTCACACGCATCCTGCAGCCTGGGTGCCGTTGGGGCTCTACCTCTCACTGCTAGGTTTCGTTCTAAGTCTTGTCCTATCAGGGACTCATCCCTATATTCTAATGCCTGGTAGGCATGTTGTTGTTGCCTAGGCTCAATGTTTGACGCCTGGCTGTCGGGAGGCCTCTGTTGCAGTGGATTTGGCTCTGGGCGTATATTGGGGCTTCTGTTGTGCACCCTGGGCGGGTGTGTAGGTACCCTAGACCCCAGGCGTGCGGTAATTTTGTCCCTCCTTTTAGACATGCCCGCCCAGGCCTGTTGATGCTTTTTTAAATGACTGCTATATCTTGAAAATCAAAATGGCGTCTCCCCTGTCCTGTTTTCGTTCTAGGTCACAGGGTGCAAACGCATGTCTGAACACAGCACTCCAACGGGTCTTTCTGCTGTTTTTTCGCCGCTGTGTTTTCTTCTTAGCTCTGATAAGAGCTTTTCTTGTAGCCCTGAGAAGAGCTTTTTATTCTTCTGGCCCTGATAAGGGCCTTTCTGCTGCTTGCTCTTGGTCCTGGTCCGCGTGTCTTTTCTTGACGCGGAAAAAAGAACTTAGGTCATAGAATATTTGTCAACTTCTTTCGTAACACGACGCGTTTCGATCCTTGAAGATCTCATCAGGTGTTATCAAGTTGACTGTGATCAAAAAATGTGACTTTGTAGGTCTCCAATGAGGCTTAGTGGAAAAAGAGCTTTTGCAGCGATGCGGTCTGTTCGAGTTTCCCCAGCACAGTGAGCTCATCGCAGAGCGAGCCGCTTCACTGGCCAAAGGGGCGTGGTTAGCTCCCACCTCAGAGAAAGTATTTTACTCTGGCACCTGTGTACAGCACTTTCTTATATTTTTAACCTCTCTTAAATTTTTCTGAATAGAAAATAAATTACTTTGAATAAAAGTAAGTATGAAACAAAAAGAAATGGTTGAAAAATTCCATTGCTTCGGCATTTGATGGCCTGTTTCAATTTAGGGGTGCCACCTTGCAAGGTCGGTAGCCTGTCATACCGCCTCTTCCAAATAAACAAGTCCTTGCATATCCCTGTGTGTTTGATTGTGAGCCTGTGCCATGGGCAAATTCACCATGTGGGTGAGTCCCCTGCATCAGGTGAACAATACAAATCACATTTCCCAATTTTTCATCCTGGCATTTAATGGCCTTCATCAAAGTTTGAACACCTCTGAATCACAGGATGCGTAAGTATGTCCCCCACAAGCACCAAGGTACACCCTCATGGTATCCAAACCATGGAGCCCCCATCAATGCTCATGAGGGACTCCTCGTACACCCCATGACCCCAGGGTCAAGACAGTGATACCAGTATAGGGTCTTAAAATTGAGGCATGCTTAGCATGTAATGCCTCCTTGAATCGAATGTTTGAACACCTTTGAATACCAGGATCCGTAAGTGTGTCCCTCACAAACACTCAGGTACACTTTCATGATATCAGGCCGGGTACATCGTGCCACTTTGGGGCAACTAAAGTCTACATACTGAGATCTGATGTAGTCCATCACTGCAACCATGAAGCCCCCAATACTGTTTGAGAGGGACTCCTCGTATATCCTGCATCCGCAGGGTCAACACATTGATGACTAATTTGGGCCTTCAAATTGAGGCATGCTATTATAGTTTTAATCTCCTCCAGTCTAATTGGTCTATGTTGTTCAATTGATTTAGGGTTAGGTCAGGATGACACTTTTCTTTGGGGATAAACTTGGTTAGGTTTAGAGCCCAGATCCAATTAAAACGTGAATTTGGAGGGGTTAAGGTGTGTATTTATAATAGGATGGGGTTAACTAATTGCACTATAAGGTGTTTGGTTAAGCTTAGGCACTAAGGTGGTTGGTTAAGCTTAGGCACCAAAGGGCTTGGTTAGGTTATGGGTTTAAGGGATAGGCAGTGGTTATGTTCATGCAAAATACCTAGGTTAGGTTTAGGCAATTGTGTGACCTTCATAAGCAGTGTTATATTTAGGCTGTATGGCCTTCAAAGTGCTCGACTCGGCTTGATCACTGCTATGACTGTTGCACAAAACACTAGGTTAGGTTTAGGCATTTGCATGACATACATGAACAGTGTTATATATGAGGCTAAATGGCCTTCAAAGTGCTCGACTAGGCCTAGTCACTGTTCATGACTGTTTTGTTTACATTGTGTGCTTTAAAACAAGCATAGTAACAACAACAGTTTTTCCTCCTGGTTACATTGAGGGCCTCTAAAACTATATGTTAAGCCGTGTAACAGGGTATTAATTTAAGGGGCAAAACAACTTAAATCTTAGGAGAGGTTTTAGTTCCATCTAGTGGTTGAGAAAAGGCCTAACCTGGCTTCTAGGTGTATGGGTGGGAACCAGACAGGTCTTAATCTGCATGCCAGACATGTCAATGTTATGCAATTATAAAATAGGCATCAATTTGTGGGGACTTGATTGTGGCCTCCCCAGCAAGGTCATGCCGTGACCTTTGCTAGACATGGCTGTGCTATGCAGTTAGTCAGCATCAAAGGTCATGTTATGACCTTTTTAGATGAGGGTCTTCTGTTTCTAAGGTTGTTTAGCAACTTTTGTGTCCACAAAGTAGGTTTAATGATGAATCCACTGCTCTTCACTCAGTCCTACTATAAAGTATGGGCCCTGGGTGATAGGAAACAGGGGCCTGGCCACTCGGCACAATGCTAGGACCTGGCAGTGTTAGGTTTGGGGAAGGGTTTTGCAACCGAAACTAAGCGCTTCGGCCGCTGCGGTCTGTTGCCAGACCACTTGCACTCTCTCGACAGCATTGTCCTGAGCGTCCCATCACCAGGTCCCTGCTCCCTATCTTTAGTCCCATAGGACGGTGACTGGTTACTGAGATGAAGTAAAATGGCTCCCCCTTGCCATTTGATTACAACGCATACTGCGGCTTAAGACTGTGGTGTACTCCCATAAGTCATGCCCTCTAAGAAACCAGTTAAATTCTACCCAATGTTGGGCTGTTTCTAAATCAGAGGCCTAAGAGTTGACAAAACACAGTTATTCTGTGTGTTGTGCCAGAGAGGTAGAGGAATAGAATGAGAAGATTGGCTTTTTTTATGTGGATGTACGTCCTTTAAATAAGTGAATGTATCTATCCTTCTTATTGATGTACATCCTTTAAATAAGTGAATGTATCTATCCTTCTTATTGAATGTATCTAAGCCAATGTTCAAGCATTCTTTGGGCTGTATCTTTTGTCCAATGAACATTATCCGCCTGTGTCAAAAACTGCTGGGATGGCAACAGGGGTATTGTTCTGAGCCTCTCTCCAATGATGTGGTTCAAGTATTCAAGCATCTCAGCCGATTGATATGGCAGATGCTGTGAATAATTGACCAACGGGACCCATATTTTTGCCAGGGGGAAGCGCTCTTGGAGAGCTGTGATCGCCTCAATCATCTGTCTGTGCATGGTAGGTCTGTCTATCCAGGCATGGCAGTTGATTCCCATAGCCAGGATGACCTTTGTGACCTCTGCACAGACAGTTGTGTGAGTCATGAGGGCTGGAATATGGCCGAAATGGGCACCAGGGTAACTGTCTATTTGCAGTCGTGGGCATTTAAACCTGTGAATGTTGCAGAGGTTCGAATCCCCCAGGATTAACCACTGTGTGTTGGTGGTCAGAACCCAATCCCTGTATTTGTTTGGTGTGGAGGCATGTCTGGTCGGCCTTTGGCTATTGGCAGGGGCCGTACGCCACCTGACTGAGCAGGTGTGTTTGACCTCTGCCCTGTGCACAAGTGTGGCCGAGGGCCCTGGTCCTATTTGTGGTCTCTGGCTATATGCTGCAGAGCTACCAAAATCAGACGAGGGTGTGTCATCGTCAGTCTGGATGTCTCCTGGAGTATCATCCCTGACATTGAGCATTAGCTCTGCTGCAGGCCTATGTGGCACTGCTGTTTGTTGTGGGGGCATAGTGTTACCCACAGATGACACTATTGATGCACTCCTGACCTTTTCCTCTATCATGGCCTCTGCTGTCTTGATAGTGTGTGACTGCAGTGAGGCCATAGATGCATTTGCCCATTTCGTTGCTGTTTGAAAAGGCCCATGCCACTGTAAATCTGTCATGTGAGGCATGGTGTTGATTTCAGTTTGCATCCTGGCCAAATAGTGACTCCGCAAACTCCTTATAGTGGCCATTTCCCACTGTCTAGCATGTCCTTCTAAGATCTGATCCAACTCTGGGGTGGGACCAAATGGTCGGACTGCATCCATGAGAGTGTTAGTGATCTTGCTAATCCCTGGTGGGGGGGTGTCCTGAGTCACATAGGCTAAATGGTGAGAGGCCTTTATGATATTTAGCATGACCTTAGCTCTTTTGCTGTGCTCAGGGTCTGACCCCTCCTCTATGTTACCCCCACTGTTGCCTACGCTCCCAGGCCTGTCTTGCCTCTCGGGCGCCTGGTGCTGGTCTGTGGGGGGATGACAGGGATCTGTAGTTTGCCAGTCCCGAGGGCCTGTATACGTGCCCTCCTCTACACTGAGGTGTCTCTGAGTGTCATCGGCTACAGCCACGTTATCTTGTGGTGGATGCCACGGGTAATAGGTCTCGTCCCCCCAGTCTGGGTTATGAGGCTGGGGGTCATCCTTGACTATATCACCCGTGTAGGGTGGCCTACATTTAGTGCAAATAGCTGAGAAGCAGCCACTGCCGTCACACGCATCCTGCAGCCTGGGTGCCGTTGGGGCTCTACCTCTCACTGCTAGGTTTCGTTCTAAGTCTTGTCCTATCAGGGACTCATCCCTATATTCTAATGCCTGGTAGGCATGTTGTTGTTGCCTAGGCTCAATGTTTGACGCCTGGCTGTCGGGAGGCCTCTGTTGCAGTGGATTTGGCTCTGGGCGTATATTGGGGCTTCTGTTGTGCACCCTGGGCGGGTGTGTAGGTACCCTAGACCCCAGGCGTGCGGTAATTTTGTCCCTCCTTTTAGACATGCCCGCCCAGGCCTGTTGATGCTTTTTTAAATGACTGCTATATCTTGAAAATCAAAATGGCGTCTCCCCTGTCCTGTTTTCGTTCTAGGTCACAGGGTGCAAACGCATGTCTGAACACAGCACTCCAACGGGTCTTTCTGCTGTTTTTTCGCCGCTGTGTTTTCTTCTTAGCTCTGATAAGAGCTTTTCTTGTAGCCCTGAGAAGAGCTTTTTATTCTTCTGGCCCTGATAAGGGCCTTTCTGCTGCTTGCTCTTGGTCCTGGTCCGCGTGTCTTTTCTTGACGCGGAAAAAAGAACTTAGGTCATAGAATATTTGTCAACTTCTTTCGTAACACGACGCGTTTCGATCCTTGAAGATCTCATCAGGTGTTATCAAGTTGACTGTGATCAAAAAATGTGACTTTGTAGGTCTCCAATGAGGCTTAGTGGAAAAAGAGCTTTTGCAGCGATGCGGTCTGTTCGAGTTTCCCCAGCACAGTGAGCTCATCGCAGAGCGAGCCGCTTCACTGGCCAAAGGGGCGTGGTTAGCTCCCACCTCAGAGAAAGTATTTTACTCTGGCACCTGTGTACAGCACTTTCTTATATTTTTAACCTCTCTTAAATTTTTCTGAATAGAAAATAAATTACTTTGAATAAAAGTAAGTATGAAACAAAAAGAAATGGTTGAAAAATTCCATTGCTTCGGCATTTGATGGCCTGTTTCAATTTAGGGGTGCCACCTTGCAAGGTCGGTAGCCTGTCATACCGCCTCTTCCAAATAAACAAGTCCTTGCATATCCCTGTGTGTTTGATTGTGAGCCTGTGCCATGGGCAAATTCACCATGTGGGTGAGTCCCCTGCATCAGGTGAACAATACAAATCACATTTCCCAATTTTTCATCCTGGCATTTAATGGCCTTCATCAAAGTTTGAACACCTCTGAATCACAGGATGCGTAAGTATGTCCCCCACAAGCACCAAGGTACACCCTCATGGTATCCAAACCATGGAGCCCCCATCAATGCTCATGAGGGACTCCTCGTACACCCCATGACCCCAGGGTCAAGACAGTGATACCAGTATAGGGTCTTAAAATTGAGGCATGCTTAGCATGTAATGCCTCCTTGAATCGAATGTTTGAACACCTTTGAATACCAGGATCCGTAAGTGTGTCCCTCACAAACACTCAGGTACACTTTCATGATATCAGGCCGGGTACATCGTGCCACTTTGGGGCAACTAAAGTCTACATACTGAGATCTGATGTAGTCCATCACTGCAACCATGAAGCCCCCAATACTGTTTGAGAGGGACTCCTCGTATATCCTGCATCCGCAGGGTCAACACATTGATGACTAATTTGGGCCTTCAAATTGAGGCATGCTATTATAGTTTTAATCTCCTCCAGTCTAATTGGTCTATGTTGTTCAATTGATTTAGGGTTAGGTCAGGATGACACTTTTCTTTGGGGATAAACTTGGTTAGGTTTAGAGCCCAGATCCAATTAAAACGTGAATTTGGAGGGGTTAAGGTGTGTATTTATAATAGGATGGGGTTAACTAATTGCACTATAAGGTGTTTGGTTAAGCTTAGGCACTAAGGTGGTTGGTTAAGCTTAGGCACCAAAGGGCTTGGTTAGGTTATGGGTTTAAGGGATAGGCAGTGGTTATGTTCATGCAAAATACCTAGGTTAGGTTTAGGCAATTGTGTGACCTTCATAAGCAGTGTTATATTTAGGCTGTATGGCCTTCAAAGTGCTCGACTCGGCTTGATCACTGCTATGACTGTTGCACAAAACACTAGGTTAGGTTTAGGCATTTGCATGACATACATGAACAGTGTTATATATGAGGCTAAATGGCCTTCAAAGTGCTCGACTAGGCCTAGTCACTGTTCATGACTGTTTTGTTTACATTGTGTGCTTTAAAACAAGCATAGTAACAACAACAGTTTTTCCTCCTGGTTACATTGAGGGCCTCTAAAACTATATGTTAAGCCGTGTAACAGGGTATTAATTTAAGGGGCAAAACAACTTAAATCTTAGGAGAGGTTTTAGTTCCATCTAGTGGTTGAGAAAAGGCCTAACCTGGCTTCTAGGTGTATGGGTGGGAACCAGACAGGTCTTAATCTGCATGCCAGACATGTCAATGTTATGCAATTATAAAATAGGCATCAATTTGTGGGGACTTGATTGTGGCCTCCCCAGCAAGGTCATGCCGTGACCTTTGCTAGACATGGCTGTGCTATGCAGTTAGTCAGCATCAAAGGTCATGTTATGACCTTTTTAGATGAGGGTCTTCTGTTTCTAAGGTTGTTTAGCAACTTTTGTGTCCACAAAGTAGGTTTAATGATGAATCCACTGCTCTTCACTCAGTCCTACTATAAAGTATGGGCCCTGGGTGATAGGAAACAGGGGCCTGGCCACTCGGCACAATGCTAGGACCTGGCAGTGTTAGGTTTGGGGAAGGGTTTTGCAACCGAAACTAAGCGCTTCGGCCGCTGCGGTCTGTTGCCAGACCACTTGCACTCTCTCGACAGCATTGTCCTGAGCGTCCCATCACCAGGTCCCTGCTCCCTATCTTTAGTCCCATAGGACGGTGACTGGTTACTGAGATGAAGTAAAATGGCTCCCCCTTGCCATTTGATTACAACGCATACTGCGGCTTAAGACTGTGGTGTACTCCCATAAGTCATGCCCTCTAAGAAACCAGTTAAATTCTACCCAATGTTGGGCTGTTTCTAAATCAGAGGCCTAAGAGTTGACAAAACACAGTTATTCTGTGTGTTGTGCCAGAGAGGTAGAGGAATAGAATGAGAAGATTGGCTTTTTTTATGTGGATGTACGTCCTTTAAATAAGTGAATGTATCTATCCTTCTTATTGATGTACATCCTTTAAATAAGTGAATGTATCTATCCTTCTTATTGAATGTATCTAAGCCAATGTTCAAGCATTCTTTGGGCTGTATCTTTTGTCCAATGAACATTATCCGCCTGTGTCAAAAACTGCTGGGATGGCAACAGGGGTATTGTTCTGAGCCTCTCTCCAATGATGTGGTTCAAGTATTCAAGCATCTCAGCCGATTGATATGGCAGATGCTGTGAATAATTGACCAACGGGACCCATATTTTTGCCAGGGGGAAGCGCTCTTGGAGAGCTGTGATCGCCTCAATCATCTGTCTGTGCATGGTAGGTCTGTCTATCCAGGCATGGCAGTTGATTCCCATAGCCAGGATGACCTTTGTGACCTCTGCACAGACAGTTGTGTGAGTCATGAGGGCTGGAATATGGCCGAAATGGGCACCAGGGTAACTGTCTATTTGCAGTCGTGGGCATTTAAACCTGTGAATGTTGCAGAGGTTCGAATCCCCCAGGATTAACCACTGTGTGTTGGTGGTCAGAACCCAATCCCTGTATTTGTTTGGTGTGGAGGCATGTCTGGTCGGCCTTTGGCTATTGGCAGGGGCCGTACGCCACCTGACTGAGCAGGTGTGTTTGACCTCTGCCCTGTGCACAAGTGTGGCCGAGGGCCCTGGTCCTATTTGTGGTCTCTGGCTATATGCTGCAGAGCTACCAAAATCAGACGAGGGTGTGTCATCGTCAGTCTGGATGTCTCCTGGAGTATCATCCCTGACATTGAGCATTAGCTCTGCTGCAGGCCTATGTGGCACTGCTGTTTGTTGTGGGGGCATAGTGTTACCCACAGATGACACTATTGATGCACTCCTGACCTTTTCCTCTATCATGGCCTCTGCTGTCTTGATAGTGTGTGACTGCAGTGAGGCCATAGATGCATTTGCCCATTTCGTTGCTGTTTGAAAAGGCCCATGCCACTGTAAATCTGTCATGTGAGGCATGGTGTTGATTTCAGTTTGCAGGTTAGGGTTAGGGTTAGGGTTAGGGTTAGGGTTAGGGTTAGGGTTAGGGTTAGGGTTAGGGTTAGGTTTGGGGGAAAAGTTGGGTTAGGGTTAGGGTTAGGGTTAGGGTTAGGGTTAGGGTTAGGTAGGGTTAGGGTTAGGGTTAGGGTTAGGGTTAGGGTTAGGTTTGGGGGAAATTTTGTGTATCCTGGTTCAAACCAGGACACTAGTGCGTGGGCCATCGGTAGCCATCTGAGAGAACAGGTGACCCCACCCTCTGTAGGGCCTTCATGGAATATTACATCCTCTATTGAGGCCTTTGGGGTACAATGTATCCAATATCCTAATCCAGAGTTTTTCTTGTCTTTTTCTCTGGTAGAGAGTCCATTTGGAATCATACTGGATAACTGTGACTTGTACTGCAGGCCATCCATGTTGTGTGAAGTGACTCACTAGAGGTGTGTGACTTTCTTTGTTGTGTAGTATATTATGTCTGTGTTGTGCAAACCGTTGGAGTAGGGTGTTTCCTGTTTCTCCCACATATTGTTTGCTACATGTTTTACATGTAATGAGATAAATACAATTTTTGGTCTTTACACATCCTCCAACCATAGTCTTGTATACTTGGTTATTGGTTTTACACCAAATCCAAGATCTATGCTTATAGCATAATGTTTGACCTCTCTGTGTCAGGATCTTTAGAGGTTTGAGCTTGGCTTTAATTAGGCGATCTTGTAGATTTTTATTTTTCCTATATGCTGCTATGACTGTATGGTTTTGTAAAAGATCAGTGTGTTTGAACACTGTATCAAAGTTGTCTTTTACACTTTTAACCATTCTGACTGTGGCTAGTGAGTATGTCGTCACAAATGGCAGTATGGTATCTGTGCTTATAGGTTTAATCTCTAGAAATGTCTTTAGAGATTTTCTCACAAAAGAACGATTGTATCCTCTTTTTCTCAATGCCAAAAGGAGTATTGCTGAGGCCTTCCAGAAGTCCGTCTCGCGGCTACATATCCTGTGAAACCTCAGAAGCTGAGATTTCAACAAGCCTGCAAATGTGTGCCTTGGATGGTGGCTACTCCTATACAGAAGGGCGTGAGTATCGGTTTCTTTAAAGAATACTTTTACTTCCAGTCTGTTTGTCTTATCAAAACCCCTTCCCACAAATGTGGTTGTGTCCAAGAAGTCCACTGATGTGTAACTGGTGGTTGATTTCAAGGTTATGGAGGGGTTGTGACTGTTCAAGATATTCATAAAGTCTTTGAACTCTGCTTCTGAGTGTGGCCATACACCCCATATATCATCAAGGTATCTGAAATAATACAATGGTGTTTTTTTGCAGGAGGTCAGAGCTGAGGTCTCCCAGTCTGCCATAAAAATGTCTGCATAGGCAGGGGCAAACTTCTTCCCCATTGCTGTGCCTTTCACCTGTAAATAGAATTTGTCATCAAATTCAAAGTCATTTCTCCTAAGATTAATGTCCAGGAGTTGAAGGATTTCTTTTTCAGGTCTCCTTTTATCAGGATATTTCCAGAATATTTCTTTAACGGCCTGTATGCCTTCACTGGTGTCAATATTGGTGTATAGACTGTCAACATCCAATGTGAACAGCATAGCTCCTGTGGGGATGTGCAGTTGTTTCACTGTATTGACAAAATGATACGTATCCTTGATGTAACTGGGGTGTTTATTGGATAGAGGATTCAGAAAGTGATCTATATATTCAGCTGTGTAGTAGGTTTCACTACTACAATCTGAAACGATCGGCCTCCCTGGAGGAATTTCATATGGTTTACTCCACTTTATGGGTTCCTTGTGGATTTTGGGTAGCATGTAAAATATTCTTGCTCTCGGCTCCCCTGTCCCATCCAGATAAGCCTGTTGTTTTCTATTTATGAACTTTTTTTGAACTAATTTGTTCGTAATGGCTTGTACTAGATTGATAGTTTCCGGGTAAATGGGTTTATCCAACTTGGTATAGTATTTTTTATCCTCCAGTTGTCTGAGTCCTTCCCATAGATATTGATCTCTATCTAGGATGACAATAGCACTGCCCTTATCTGCTGGTTTGATAATAATATCTTTATTATTTCTCAGTTGTCTTATAGCCTCCTCTTCTTGTTTGCTCAAATTAGGCTTTGGTATTTTGGTTTTGAAAGTATGATCGAAGTATTCTTCATCCAACTGGATGAGCACCCTCACCCCTCTGGGTAATTGGTCCAATTCTGGGGACCAGTTAGATTTGGGTGTAAATAAGGGGATATCTGTATCTCCATCATCTTCAAAATATGTGGCCAACTTTATTTTTCTGTGGTATTGTTGTAAATCCCACTTGGTTTGCTCTATCGCATTTTTATTAGATCCCTGGGTGGGGATAAAAGTTAGGCCTTTATTGAGTACGGCTAGTTGGGCAGCAGTGGGTGTAAAGTGTTTAGACAGATTTATTACATTCTTAGACCCCTCCTGCAAAGGTAGGCTTCTGGGGTCTATTAGTTTATCTGTTGTGACCAGTGATCTAGCATTGATTTTGCTGTATTGGTGGTCCAATGTATGTCATCAGACTCAGTTAAAAAATAGGCCAATGGAAGTGGAGGTATTAGTCTGAAGTTCTCCCTGATAATATCATTGAGGTCATTTAGAACTATTTGTTCTGCATCTGGTAGGTTCCTTGAATAATTTATTATAGGTATCCAGATCATAGCACTTGGGAAGTACGTTTTGGTTGCTGTAACTGCTTGTGTCACTTGTCTCAATAGGGTCCTGTGGACTTTTTGAAACCTATTGTTGATGCCAAATGATAGTATGATCTTTTCTGGTTCAACTTGAAGTGTGGCATTCTGGACAAGGTTATTTACATGTGCAAACGTAGCTCCAGGATAACTTTCGACCTGTAGATCAGAACAGTCATATGAGAGGATTCTTCCCAAATTAGAATCTCCCAATATGATCCATTTTTTAGTTACCGTCAGGGTCCAGTCTTTCAATTTCCTACCTGTATGTCTATGGTTGGTAGGCTTATGTGGGCCGACTGTCTGTTCTTGTATACAAGATGGTTGTACCATTCTTCTATTAAGGGCCTCTATTATGTTGACCTTTGACCCCTGTGGTTTTCTGAGCCGTCCTGTCATGCGAAGCATCTTCAGTTTGGAGTCCAGTGTTTTAGCATGTTCCTCTTGTTCTAGGGTTTCTATGTCTGAATGTATAGATATCAGATCAGCTGTAGTTTGGGCACTGGGTAACCGCTCTTCATCCTCTTCATCCTCTCTTTCTAGAGATGGTGATGCTTCTACATTCTCCAAATCGTTTTCATCTGGAGGGGTTTCAGGGATAGCCTCCTTCTCATCAGGCTCCCATCTCGACACCCGTGTGGTGTGTGAGTTATCCTCAGGATCTTGCTCATTTTCTGTGTCCTGTTCTGTTATCATTTCAGCTAGAGTAGATGAGCGTTTGGGAGGAATGAGTTCCTTGACCTCTTTATTTTGTAATTCTGTATGGACACTCACTCGGTGGGTCCTTATATTTTGCTTGGGTCGTTGTGGTTTTCCTATAGGTCTACTCACTAATGTTATTGGTATGACTGGGCTCTGAAATCCCTCCAATACATTATCCTCCTCATCTTCCTCATTCTCCTCCTCCAATACTTTCTCTTCCTCTTCCTTGTCTTCAATTTGGGCTATAATGAGTGCTTCTGCCTGTTCTATTGTCTCATATTGTAGGCGTTTTATGTCTCGTGAGGCCCATTTGACTGCCACCTCAAAAGGCTCTTCCAATTCTTCTGTTGTCATTTCAGGCAATAAGTCCAATCCTTTTCTTAGCTCATCTACATAGTGTTCACGTAGGAGCATTAGGGTTGTACATTCCCAATTTTTCGCATTGCCCTGGATGATTTCCATGACCTTGTCACTAGGGCTGGCTGGTCTAATCGATCCGATTAGTTTGTCAGTCAGTTTGGCGATTCCTGGTGGGGGTCTGTTCTCCGAGACATTGTTGTGGTGATGTGTCATTTTGATAATTTTATTTAATGCTTTCACTCTGCTTGTGAATTCTGGACCTTGCTCTGATGCATCATCCCGTTCTTCAAAATGTACACGTTCCCTCTGTCTCCTAGGACCCTGATATACTTGTCTAGGTTCGTCTTTTGGACGCCACCATCTGCCAGTGTCCCATGCCTGTGGGTCCTCTTTTTTATAGCGACTTTGTTTTTGAGGCCCAAAGTACCCTCGCCATCCATTTATAATTTCTTTATTATTATGTGGTCGGTCTGGCTGAAATTGTTTTTGTTTTTGGGTACCAAAGTGCTCACGCCATCCTTTATTTCCATCATTTTGATTGGATTGGTATGGCTGTCGCTCTTTTTTCACCAAGCGTTGATGGAGTTGTTGTCCATCATTCCAACGAGGTGCACCCCCTGTGTGACCATCCGTCTGCCTCTCTGCAAATCTAGGACGTGGTCCCTGTTTGGGCCTGTCATTATTAGTGAAGTGCGGCGCCCCACGCCCCTGTGTGGGCACATCATTACTTTCAAAGTGCAATGCTCTACGTTTGAGTGTGGGTGCACCATCGCTCTCCTTGTATGGTGTTTTACGCTTGTTTGTGAACCCCTCTTTGCGGTTACCCTGGTATGGTCCACCCTGTGTGCGACCTCCCGGATGCCTCTGTACAAGGTTAGGACGTGGTACAGGTCTGGGCATATCCTCAGTACGGCGTGGGGTGCTATGCACCTCTCGTCCGGCATACTGAACCCCGCCTGTCTGTCGTTCTTTCTGTGGTGGTTTAAACCGTGACACAAAGTGCCCCGGTGTTTCAAAAAATTCTGACTCATGGTCTTGCTCAAAATATTGGCGTTGTGAATATTTTTTACCCCTGGCTATGCCCTTTTTAGTCACTGAAGCATAGGTGGGACGACTGTCCCCTTCTGGGTCATATTCTTCCATGACTTGGTCGTTAACACGGGGTCCACGACCTGATGTATTTCGGCCCTTGTTGTAAGACACCCGTGTCCAACCCTCATTGTCCCTGTATCTGTTCATTCTGTCAGATTTTAAATAGTGCGCTACAACAAGCCTTCACTAAATTCAATTTCTAAACAGTGCGCTAAAACAAGCCTTCACTAAATTAAACAATGTCAACTGTTCTTATCGCGACGTTTCGACTCTTGTCCAAGTCTTCTTCAGGCTAAGATCTGTTGACAAGATGTATCAATTTCTTTCTAAGCAATGATTTTTCTGCTTGAGTGATGTAATTTTTGCTTGAGCAATGCAAGACAGCGATGCGCTCTCCTCGAAGGTCTGGGAGAGAGTGACAGGGAAGCTAGACGAACAGCTCCCCTTACAACTGTAGGCGTGGTCTATTTCCAGCACAGTCACTCTGGTACATTCACTTTTAGTGTTTTTACTCTTATTAAGTTGTTTCCTTGTGACTGTTGAATTTGCTTTTTATCCTCCATTTGTTAATGTACTTCCATTGGGATTCTTGTATACTTTTTTTATTTTTAATCCCATGTTGAAGTATTCATTAACTCTCTTTAAGGACTTTTCTGTACTTGTATAGTAAAACTATCTGTTTTTAATTTTGTTTATATCCTTTCATGACTCATTTTGTGATTATACCTTTTTGGTATATCCAGTTTTGTTGCTTTATGGTAAATAATTATTTTTTACCTTCTTGTGTTCTCTCCTATATGGTGATACACTATGGGTGTCTAAGTGCGACAGTTTCCCATAGCAGTCCTCCTTCATTGTTGCATAAGCATATCCCTTCTCTATTCCTTCTTTGCCTTCATTAGGCTATTATTTTATTTATTTCTCAGATTTTATTCATCCTGTTTCAAAAAATCTCAACTAGTGTCCATCATTCTGGACCTCTAGATTGGGTAGCCATGTGTTTGGAGGCCTTGAAACTCTCCTGGGATTTTTGCAAGGATTTGGTTTAGAGTAAGGGAGTTGGTGGAGTTAGTATCCCATTAAACACTTTGTTGTAATATGATTTTAATATTTTCATATTTTTTGTGGTACAGTATGGGTATCTCTGTGTGGTAAGCCATAGTGACAGTTCCATCACTGCTATATTCACACTTTTCCCTTTTTCCTCATAATAGGCTATTAGGTGTTTTTCCCTTTTCATTCATCCTATTCTATGCATTATTGGCTTTACAGACTGGTTTTAAGCCCAGCAATAGGATCAGTGACTTGGTAATTTCATTACCTTGGTTGGGTTTAAGCTCTGTAGTGACTGTCATTGTTACTTTCCAGGCCTTCCAACCTGGTTTTAAGCACAGTAACAAGATCAGTGACTATCCTTGTTACATGTCTGAGCTTTAAAAACTGGTTTTAAGTCCAGTATGTGATGCCTCCTTGGATCAATGCCTGAACACCTCTGAATCACAGGATTCGCAAGTATGCCTCCCCCAAGCACCCAGGTACACTTCCCTAGTCTCCAAACCATGAAGTCCCCATCAATGCTCAGGAGGGACTCCTCGCATACCCCGTGACCCCAGGGTCAAGACGGTGACACCCATATTGGGCCTTCAAGTCGAGGCATGCTATTAGTAACAGGATGGCTAGTACCCTTATCCCATTTAAGATTGAAATAAGTACTCTAAGGAGTGCTGAATTTGGTTTTAACCAAATCAATAACTTCATTGCCTTGATTAAGTTTATTTTAAGGGCCTTGTAGTGGCTGTCCTTGTTATTCTCTGGGCTTCAAAAACTGAGTTTTGAGCACAGCAACAGGATCAGTGACTACCACTGTTATCTCCCTGGGCTTTCTGGACTGGTTTTAAGCCGAGTAACAGGATGGCTAATGCTCTCATCTCCTTTGTGTTTGAGATGAGTGCTTTTAAATGGGATATAGAGGAGAAATATGTTTGTCCCAGACACATTCAACTCTTGATATTTACTATAGTGACTGTCCTATATACATTTTTGGCCTTACAGACTAGTTTTAAGCACAGTAATAGGATCAGTGACTTAGTAATTTTGACCTTAAGTAGGTCTAGGCCTTGTAGTGGCTGTCATTGTTACTTTCCTGGCTTTCCAATTAGGTTTTAAGCACAGTAACAAGGTCAGTGACTACCACTGTTACCTGTCTGGGCTTTCAGAACTGGTTTTAAGCCTGGTAGCAGGATGGCCAGTGCTCTTGTCCCATTTATGATTTAAGATAAATACTCTAAAGAGTATTGAATTTGGTTTTAACACCATTAGTAACCTCATTACCTGGATTAGGTTTATGCCTTGTAGTGGCTGTCCTTGTTACTCTCTGAGCTTAAATTAAGTTTTGAGTGCAGTAACAGGATCAGTGACTACCACTGTTCTCTTTTGGGCCTTCTGGACAGGTTTTGAGCCGAGTAACAGGATGGCTAATGCCCTCATCCCTTTAATTATGAGATGAGTGCTTAAATGGGACATCCCACTCTTATAATATATGTCCTTTGAATTAAGATAGATCCATATCTATCTTATCCTATATCCACCTCCACACTGACCCATCCAAGGTCTGGATTTTTAGGTTTAGGTCAGAGGAGGAAGTATTTATATACTTCAATCTTATTAGGTTTAGGTCAGGTTTAAGTTAAACGTGAAGTGGAGGGGTTAGGTTGTGGATGAGAGATGGGTTGGGACTATGAAAGAAAGTAGTGCTCATTAGGTTTAGGCACTGTAGTGACTTTCTTTGGTTATGATTAGGAGAGATTAATCATAAATATAAGACATCATTAATTGGATTCAGATATTGTGTGGTTCCCTTGTGTTAGGGTATGAATCTTTAAGGTTAGGCATAGGTGAATTGTCATGTCTGTGACTAAAGTCCCTTTTCCCTTTTGGTTTACATGGGTACCTTACTCCTTTTCTTTCATCCTAGCTTCTGAATCCAAATGGTGTCTTCATAGAGTCATGTAGTAGAGTTAAATTTAGAGGTTTCAGGATTCTATAGACTCCCTAGTTTTATCTAATGTGGAATATATTCCTTGTAAATCGTCTAATTTTCCTGTGCTGATCTCCTGTGTTTCAAGGCATTGCATTCCGCCTCCGTCATATGCCCCTGTTTGAACTATTTTGTTCTTATATTCCGGGCAAGTCGAAGATGAGGACCTGGTCTCTCAAATGGCTTGAGGCACGAGCCGGTTAGGTTTGGGGGAAATTTTGTGTATCCTGGTTCAAACCAGGACACTAGTGCGTGGGCCATCGGTAGCCATCTGAGAGAACAGGTGACCCCACCCTCTGTAGGGCCTTCATGGAATATTACATCCTCTATTGAGGCCTTTGGGGTACAATGTATCCAATATCCTAATCCAGAGTTTTTCTTGTCTTTTTCTCTGGTAGAGAGTCCATTTGGAATCATACTGGATAACTGTGACTTGTACTGCAGGCCATCCATGTTGTGTGAAGTGACTCACTAGAGGTGTGTGACTTTCTTTGTTGTGTAGTATATTATGTCTGTGTTGTGCAAACCGTTGGAGTAGGGTGTTTCCTGTTTCTCCCACATATTGTTTGCTACATGTTTTACATGTAATGAGATAAATACAATTTTTGGTCTTTACACATCCTCCAACCATAGTCTTGTATACTTGGTTATTGGTTTTACACCAAATCCAAGATCTATGCTTATAGCATAATGTTTGACCTCTCTGTGTCAGGATCTTTAGAGGTTTGAGCTTGGCTTTAATTAGGCGATCTTGTAGATTTTTATTTTTCCTATATGCTGCTATGACTGTATGGTTTTGTAAAAGATCAGTGTGTTTGAACACTGTATCAAAGTTGTCTTTTACACTTTTAACCATTCTGACTGTGGCTAGTGAGTATGTCGTCACAAATGGCAGTATGGTATCTGTGCTTATAGGTTTAATCTCTAGAAATGTCTTTAGAGATTTTCTCACAAAAGAACGATTGTATCCTCTTTTTCTCAATGCCAAAAGGAGTATTGCTGAGGCCTTCCAGAAGTCCGTCTCGCGGCTACATATCCTGTGAAACCTCAGAAGCTGAGATTTCAACAAGCCTGCAAATGTGTGCCTTGGATGGTGGCTACTCCTATACAGAAGGGCGTGAGTATCGGTTTCTTTAAAGAATACTTTTACTTCCAGTCTGTTTGTCTTATCAAAACCGGGTTAGGGTTAGGGTTAGGGTTAGGGTTAGGGTTAGGGTTAGGGTTAGGGTTAGGGTTAGGGTTAGGGTTAGGGTTAGGGTTAGGGTTAGGGTTAGGGTTAGGGTTAGGGTTAGGGTTAGGGTTAGGGTTAGGGTTAGGGTTAGGGTTAGGGTTAGGGTTAGGGTTAGGGTTAGGGTTAGGGTTAGGGTTAGGGTTAGGGTTAGGGTTAGGGTTAGGGTTAGGGTTAGGGTTAGGGTTAGGGTTAGGGTTAGGGTTAGGGTTAGGGTTAGGGTTAGGGTTAGGGTTAGGGTTAGGGTTAGGGTTAGGGTTAGGGTTAGGGTTAGGGTTAGGGTTAGGGTTAGGGTTAGGGTTAGGGTTAGGGTTAGGGTTAGGGTTAGGGTTAGGGTTAGGGTTAGGGTTAGGGTTAGGGTTAGGGTTAGGGTTAGGGTTAGGGTTAGGGTTAGGGTTAGGGTTAGGGTTAGGGTTAGGGTTAGGGTTAGGGTTAGGGTTAGGGTTAGGGTTAGGGTTAGGGTTAGGGTTAGGGTTAGGGTTAGGGTTAGGGTTAGGGTTAGGGTTAGGGTTAGGGTTAGGGTTAGGGTTAGGGTTAGGGTTAGGGTTAGGGTTAGGGTTAGGGTTAGGGTTAGGGTTAGGGTTAGGGTTAGGGTTAGGGTTAGGGTTAGGGTTAGGGTTAGGGTTAGGGTTAGGGTTAGGGTTAGGGTTAGGGTTAGGGTTAGGGTTAGGGTTAGGGTTAGGGTTAGGGTTAGGGTTAGGGTTAGGGTTAGGGTTAGGGTTAGGGTTAGGGTTAGGGTTAGGGTTAGGGTTAGGGTTAGGGTTAGGGTTAGGGTTAGGGTTAGGGTTAGGGTTAGGGTTAGGGTTAGGGTTAGGGTTAGGGTTAGGGTTAGGGTTAGGGTTAGGGTTAGGGTTAGGGTTAGGGTTAGGGTTAGGGTTAGGGTTAGGGTTAGGGTTAGGGTTAGGGTTAGGGTTAGGGTTAGGGTTAGGGTTAGGGTTAGGGTTAGGGTTAGGGTTAGGGTTAGGGTTAGGGTTAGGGTTAGGGTTAGGGTTAGGGTTAGGGTTAGGGTTAGGGTTAGGGTTAGGGTTAGGGTTAGGGTTAGGGTTAGGGTTAGGGTTAGGGTTAGGGTTAGGGTTAGGGTTAGGGTTAGGGTTAGGGTTAGGGTTAGGGTTAGGGTTAGGGTTAGGGTTAGGGTTAGGGTTAGGGTTAGGGTTAGGGTTAGGGTTAGGGTTAGGGTTAGGGTTAGGGTTAGGGTTAGGGTTAGGGTTAGGGTTAGGGTTAGGGTTAGGGTTAGGGTTAGGGTTAGGGTTAGGGTTAGGGTTAGGGTTAGGGTTAGGGTTAGGGTTAGGGTTAGGGTTAGGGTTAGGGTTAGGGTTAGGGTTAGGGTTAGGGTTAGGGTTAGGGTTAGGGTTAGGGTTAGGGTTAGGGTTAGGGTTAGGGTTAGGGTTAGGGTTAGGGTTAGGGTTAGGGTTAGGGTTAGGGTTAGGGTTAGGGTTAGGGTTAGGGTTAGGGTTAGGGTTAGGGTTAGGGTTAGGGTTAGGGTTAGGGTTAGGGTTAGGGTTAGGGTTAGGGTTAGGGTTAGGGTTAGGGTTAGGGTTAGGGTTAGGGTTAGGGTTAGGGTTAGGGTTAGGGTTAGGGTTAGGGTTAGGGTTAGGGTTAGGGTTAGGGTTAGGGTTAGGGTTAGGGTTAGGGTTAGGGTTAGGGTTAGGGTTAGGGTTAGGGTTAGGGTTAGGGTTAGGGTTAGGGTTAGGGTTAGGGTTAGGGTTAGGGTTAGGGTTAGGGTTAGGGTTAGGGTTAGGGTTAGGGTTAGGGTTAGGGTTAGGGTTAGGGTTAGGGTTAGGGTTAGGGTTAGGGTTAGGGTTAGGGTTAGGGTTAGGGTTAGGGTTAGGGTTAGGGTTAGGGTTAGGGTTAGGGTTAGGGTTAGGGTTAGGGTTAGGGTTAGGGTTAGGGTTAGGGTTAGGGTTAGGGTTAGGGTTAGGGTTAGGGTTAGGGTTAGGGTTAGGGTTAGGGTTAGGGTTAGGGTTAGGGTTAGGGTTAGGGTTAGGGTTAGGGTTAGGGTTAGGGTTAGGGTTAGGGTTAGGGTTAGGGTTAGGGTTAGGGTTAGGGTTAGGGTTAGGGTTAGGGTTAGGGTTAGGGTTAGGGTTAGGGTTAGGGTTAGGGTTAGGGTTAGGGTTAGGGTTAGGGTTAGGGTTAGGGTTAGGGTTAGGGTTAGGGTTAGGGTTAGGGTTAGGGTTAGGGTTAGGGTTAGGGTTAGGGTTAGGGTTAGGGTTAGGGTTAGGGTTAGGGTTAGGGTTAGGGTTAGGGTTAGGGTTAGGGTTAGGGTTAGGGTTAGGGTTAGGGTTAGGGTTAGGGTTAGGGTTAGGGTTAGGGTTAGGGTTAGGGTTAGGGTTAGGGTTAGGGTTAGGGTTAGGGTTAGGGTTAGGGTTAGGGTTAGGGTTAGGGTTAGGGTTAGGGTTAGGGTTAGGGTTAGGGTTAGGGTTAGGGTTAGGGTTAGGGTTAGGGTTAGGGTTAGGGTTAGGGTTAGGGTTAGGGTTAGGGTTAGGGTTAGGGTTAGGGTTAGGGTTAGGGTTAGGGTTAGGGTTAGGGTTAGGGTTAGGGTTAGGGTTAGGGTTAGGGTTAGGGTTAGGGTTAGGGTTAGGGTTAGGGTTAGGGTTAGGGTTAGGGTTAGGGTTAGGGTTAGGGTTAGGGTTAGGGTTAGGGTTAGGGTTAGGGTTAGGGTTAGGGTTAGGGTTAGGGTTAGGGTTAGGGTTAGGGTTAGGGTTAGGGTTAGGGTTAGGGTTAGGGTTAGGGTTAGGGTTAGGGTTAGGGTTAGGGTTAGGGTTAGGGTTAGGGTTAGGGTTAGGGTTAGGGTTAGGGTTAGGGTTAGGGTTAGGGTTAGGGTTAGGGTTAGGGTTAGGGTTAGGGTTAGGGTTAGGGTTAGGGTTAGGGTTAGGGTTAGGGTTAGGGTTAGGGTTAGGGTTAGGGTTAGGGTTAGGGTTAGGGTTAGGGTTAGGGTTAGGGTTAGGGTTAGGGTTAGGGTTAGGGTTAGGGTTAGGGTTAGGGTTAGGGTTAGGGTTAGGGTTAGGGTTAGGGTTAGGGTTAGGGTTAGGGTTAGGGTTAGGGTTAGGGTTAGGGTTAGGGTTAGGGTTAGGGTTAGGGTTAGGGTTAGGGTTAGGGTTAGGGTTAGGGTTAGGGTTAGGGTTAGGGTTAGGGTTAGGGTTAGGGTTAGGGTTAGGGTTAGGGTTAGGGTTAGGGTTAGGGTTAGGGTTAGGGTTAGGGTTAGGGTTAGGGTTAGGGTTAGGGTTAGGGTTAGGGTTAGGGTTAGGGTTAGGGTTAGGGTTAGGGTTAGGGTTAGGGTTAGGGTTAGGGTTAGGGTTAGGGTTAGGGTTAGGGTTAGGGTTAGGGTTAGGGTTAGGGTTAGGGTTAGGGTTAGGGTTAGGGTTAGGGTTAGGGTTAGGGTTAGGGTTAGGGTTAGGGTTAGGGTTAGGGTTAGGGTTAGGGTTAGGGTTAGGGTTAGGGTTAGGGTTAGGGTTAGGGTTAGGGTTAGGGTTAGGGTTAGGGTTAGGGTTAGGGTTAGGGTTAGGGTTAGGGTTAGGGTTAGGGTTAGGGTTAGGGTTAGGGTTAGGGTTAGGGTTAGGGTTAGGGTTAGGGTTAGGGTTAGGGTTAGGGTTAGGGTTAGGGTTAGGGTTAGGGTTAGGGTTAGGGTTAGGGTTAGGGTTAGGGTTAGGGTTAGGGTTAGGGTTAGGGTTAGGGTTAGGGTTAGGGTTAGGGTTAGGGTTAGGGTTAGGGTTAGGGTTAGGGTTAGGGTTAGGGTTAGGGTTAGGGTTAGGGTTAGGGTTAGGGTTAGGGTTAGGGTTAGGGTTAGGGTTAGGGTTAGGGTTAGGGTTAGGGTTAGGGTTAGGGTTAGGGTTAGGGTTAGGGTTAGGGTTAGGGTTAGGGTTAGGGTTAGGGTTAGGGTTAGGGTTAGGGTTAGGGTTAGGGTTAGGGTTAGGGTTAGGGTTAGGGTTAGGGTTAGGGTTAGGGTTAGGGTTAGGGTTAGGGTTAGGGTTAGGGTTAGGGTTAGGGTTAGGGTTAGGGTTAGGGTTAGGGTTAGGGTTAGGGTTAGGGTTAGGGTTAGGGTTAGGGTTAGGGTTAGGGTTAGGGTTAGGGTTAGGGTTAGGGTTAGGGTTAGGGTTAGGGTTAGGGTTAGGGTTAGGGTTAGGGTTAGGGTTAGGGTTAGGGTTAGGGTTAGGGTTAGGGTTAGGGTTAGGGTTAGGGTTAGGGTTAGGGTTAGGGTTAGGGTTAGGGTTAGGGTTAGGGTTAGGGTTAGGGTTAGGGTTAGGGTTAGGGTTAGGGTTAGGGTTAGGGTTAGGGTTAGGGTTAGGGTTAGGGTTAGGGTTAGGGTTAGGGTTAGGGTTAGGGTTAGGGTTAGGGTTAGGGTTAGGGTTAGGGTTAGGGTTAGGGTTAGGGTTAGGGTTAGGGTTAGGGTTAGGGTTAGGGTTAGGGTTAGGGTTAGGGTTAGGGTTAGGGTTAGGGTTAGGGTTAGGGTTAGGGTTAGGGTTAGGGTTAGGGTTAGGGTTAGGGTTAGGGTTAGGGTTAGGGTTAGGGTTAGGGTTAGGGTTAGGGTTAGGGTTAGGGTTAGGGTTAGGGTTAGGGTTAGGGTTAGGGTTAGGGTTAGGGTTAGGGTTAGGGTTAGGGTTAGGGTTAGGGTTAGGGTTAGGGTTAGGGTTAGGGTTAGGGTTAGGGTTAGGGTTAGGGTTAGGGTTAGGGTTAGGGTTAGGGTTAGGGTTAGGGTTAGGGTTAGGGTTAGGGTTAGGGTTAGGGTTAGGGTTAGGGTTAGGGTTAGGGTTAGGGTTAGGGTTAGGGTTAGGGTTAGGGTTAGGGTTAGGGTTAGGGTTAGGGTTAGGGTTAGGGTTAGGGTTAGGGTTAGGGTTAGGGTTAGGGTTAGGGTTAGGGTTAGGGTTAGGGTTAGGGTTAGGGTTAGGGTTAGGGTTAGGGTTAGGGTTAGGGTTAGGGTTAGGGTTAGGGTTAGGGTTAGGGTTAGGGTTAGGGTTAGGGTTAGGGTTAGGGTTAGGGTTAGGGTTAGGGTTAGGGTTAGGGTTAGGGTTAGGGTTAGGGTTAGGGTTAGGGTTAGGGTTAGGGTTAGGGTTAGGGTTAGGGTTAGGGTTAGGGTTAGGGTTAGGGTTAGGGTTAGGGTTAGGGTTAGGGTTAGGGTTAGGGTTAGGGTTAGGGTTAGGGTTAGGGTTAGGGTTAGGGTTAGGGTTAGGGTTAGGGTTAGGGTTAGGGTTAGGGTTAGGGTTAGGGTTAGGGTTAGGGTTAGGGTTAGGGTTAGGGTTAGGGTTAGGGTTAGGGTTAGGGTTAGGGTTAGGGTTAGGGTTAGGGTTAGGGTTAGGGTTAGGGTTAGGGTTAGGGTTAGGGTTAGGGTTAGGGTTAGGGTTAGGGTTAGGGTTAGGGTTAGGGTTAGGGTTAGGGTTAGGGTTAGGGTTAGGGTTAGGGTTAGGGTTAGGGTTAGGGTTAGGGTTAGGGTTAGGGTTAGGGTTAGGGTTAGGGTTAGGGTTAGGGTTAGGGTTAGGGTTAGGGTTAGGGTTAGGGTTAGGGTTAGGGTTAGGGTTAGGGTTAGGGTTAGGGTTAGGGTTAGGGTTAGGGTTAGGGTTAGGGTTAGGGTTAGGGTTAGGGTTAGGGTTAGGGTTAGGGTTAGGGTTAGGGTTAGGGTTAGGGTTAGGGTTAGGGTTAGGGTTAGGGTTAGGGTTAGGGTTAGGGTTAGGGTTAGGGTTAGGGTTAGGGTTAGGGTTAGGGTTAGGGTTAGGGTTAGGGTTAGGGTTAGGGTTAGGGTTAGGGTTAGGGTTAGGGTTAGGGTTAGGGTTAGGGTTAGGGTTAGGGTTAGGGTTAGGGTTAGGGTTAGGGTTAGGGTTAGGGTTAGGGTTAGGGTTAGGGTTAGGGTTAGGGTTAGGGTTAGGGTTAGGGTTAGGGTTAGGGTTAGGGTTAGGGTTAGGGTTAGGGTTAGGGTTAGGGTTAGGGTTAGGGTTAGGGTTAGGGTTAGGGTTAGGGTTAGGGTTAGGGTTAGGGTTAGGGTTAGGGTTAGGGTTAGGGTTAGGGTTAGGGTTAGGGTTAGGGTTAGGGTTAGGGTTAGGGTTAGGGTTAGGGTTAGGGTTAGGGTTAGGGTTAGGGTTAGGGTTAGGGTTAGGGTTAGGGTTAGGGTTAGGGTTAGGGTTAGGGTTAGGGTTAGGGTTAGGGTTAGGGTTAGGGTTAGGGTTAGGGTTAGGGTTAGGGTTAGGGTTAGGGTTAGGGTTAGGGTTAGGGTTAGGGTTAGGGTTAGGGTTAGGGTTAGGGTTAGGGTTAGGGTTAGGGTTAGGGTTAGGGTTAGGGTTAGGGTTAGGGTTAGGGTTAGGGTTAGGGTTAGGGTTAGGGTTAGGGTTAGGGTTAGGGTTAGGGTTAGGGTTAGGGTTAGGGTTAGGGTTAGGGTTAGGGTTAGGGTTAGGGTTAGGGTTAGGGTTAGGGTTAGGGTTAGGGTTAGGGTTAGGGTTAGGGTTAGGGTTAGGGTTAGGGTTAGGGTTAGGGTTAGGGTTAGGGTTAGGGTTAGGGTTAGGGTTAGGGTTAGGGTTAGGGTTAGGGTTAGGGTTAGGGTTAGGGTTAGGGTTAGGGTTAGGGTTAGGGTTAGGGTTAGGGTTAGGGTTAGGGTTAGGGTTAGGGTTAGGGTTAGGGTTAGGGTTAGGGTTAGGGTTAGGGTTAGGGTTAGGGTTAGGGTTAGGGTTAGGGTTAGGGTTAGGGTTAGGGTTAGGGTTAGGGTTAGGGTTAGGGTTAGGGTTAGGGTTAGGGTTAGGGTTAGGGTTAGGGTTAGGGTTAGGGTTAGGGTTAGGGTTAGGGTTAGGGTTAGGGTTAGGGTTAGGGTTAGGGTTAGGGTTAGGGTTAGGGTTAGGGTTAGGGTTAGGGTTAGGGTTAGGGTTAGGGTTAGGGTTAGGGTTAGGGTTAGGGTTAGGGTTAGGGTTAGGGTTAGGGTTAGGGTTAGGGTTAGGGTTAGGGTTAGGGTTAGGGTTAGGGTTAGGGTTAGGGTTAGGGTTAGGGTTAGGGTTAGGGTTAGGGTTAGGGTTAGGGTTAGGGTTAGGGTTAGGGTTAGGGTTAGGGTTAGGGTTAGGGTTAGGGTTAGGGTTAGGGTTAGGGTTAGGGTTAGGGTTAGGGTTAGGGTTAGGGTTAGGGTTAGGGTTAGGGTTAGGGTTAGGGTTAGGGTTAGGGTTAGGGTTAGGGTTAGGGTTAGGGTTAGGGTTAGGGTTAGGGTTAGGGTTAGGGTTAGGGTTAGGGTTAGGGTTAGGGTTAGGGTTAGGGTTAGGGTTAGGGTTAGGGTTAGGGTTAGGGTTAGGGTTAGGGTTAGGGTTAGGGTTAGGGTTAGGGTTAGGGTTAGGGTTAGGGTTAGGGTTAGGGTTAGGGTTAGGGTTAGGGTTAGGGTTAGGGTTAGGGTTAGGGTTAGGGTTAGGGTTAGGGTTAGGGTTAGGGTTAGGGTTAGGGTTAGGGTTAGGGTTAGGGTTAGGGTTAGGGTTAGGGTTAGGGTTAGGGTTAGGGTTAGGGTTAGGGTTAGGGTTAGGGTTAGGGTTAGGGTTAGGGTTAGGGTTAGGGTTAGGGTTAGGGTTAGGGTTAGGGTTAGGGTTAGGGTTAGGGTTAGGGTTAGGGTTAGGGTTAGGGTTAGGGTTAGGGTTAGGGTTAGGGTTAGGGTTAGGGTTAGGGTTAGGGTTAGGGTTAGGGTTAGGGTTAGGGTTAGGGTTAGGGTTAGGGTTAGGGTTAGGGTTAGGGTTAGGGTTAGGGTTAGGGTTAGGGTTAGGGTTAGGGTTAGGGTTAGGGTTAGGGTTAGGGTTAGGGTTAGGGTTAGGGTTAGGGTTAGGGTTAGGGTTAGGGTTAGGGTTAGGGTTAGGGTTAGGGTTAGGGTTAGGGTTAGGGTTAGGGTTAGGGTTAGGGTTAGGGTTAGGGTTAGGGTTAGGGTTAGGGTTAGGGTTAGGGTTAGGGTTAGGGTTAGGGTTAGGGTTAGGGTTAGGGTTAGGGTTAGGGTTAGGGTTAGGGTTAGGGTTAGGGTTAGGGTTAGGGTTAGGGTTAGGGTTAGGGTTAGGGTTAGGGTTAGGGTTAGGGTTAGGGTTAGGGTTAGGGTTAGGGTTAGGGTTAGGGTTAGGGTTAGGGTTAGGGTTAGGGTTAGGGTTAGGGTTAGGGTTAGGGTTAGGGTTAGGGTTAGGGTTAGGGTTAGGGTTAGGGTTAGGGTTAGGGTTAGGGTTAGGGTTAGGGTTAGGGTTAGGGTTAGGGTTAGGGTTAGGGTTAGGGTTAGGGTTAGGGTTAGGGTTAGGGTTAGGGTTAGGGTTAGGGTTAGGGTTAGGGTTAGGGTTAGGGTTAGGGTTAGGGTTAGGGTTAGGGTTAGGGTTAGGGTTAGGGTTAGGGTTAGGGTTAGGGTTAGGGTTAGGGTTAGGGTTAGGGTTAGGGTTAGGGTTAGGGTTAGGGTTAGGGTTAGGGTTAGGGTTAGGGTTAGGGTTAGGGTTAGGGTTAGGGTTAGGGTTAGGGTTAGGGTTAGGGTTAGGGTTAGGGTTAGGGTTAGGGTTAGGGTTAGGGTTAGGGTTAGGGTTAGGGTTAGGGTTAGGGTTAGGGTTAGGGTTAGGGTTAGGGTTAGGGTTAGGGTTAGGGTTAGGGTTAGGGTTAGGTTAGGGTTAGGGTTAGGGTTAGGGTTAGGGTTAGGGTTAGGGTTAGGGTTGGTTAGGGTTAGGGTTAGGTTAGGGTTAGGGTTAGGGTTAGGGTTAGGGTTAGGGTTAGGGTTAGGGTTAGGGTTAGGGTTAGGGTTAGGGTTAGGGTTAGGGTTAGGGTTAGGGTTAGGGTTAGGGTTAGGGTTAGGGTTAGGGTTAGGGTTAGGGTTAGGGTTAGGGTTAGGGTTAGGGTTAGGGTTAGGGTAGGGTTAGGGTTAGGGTTAGGGTTAGGGTTAGGGTTAGGGTTAGGGTTAGGGTTAGGGTTAGGGTTAGGGTTAGGGTTAGGGTTAGGGTTAGGGTCTAGGGTTAGGGTTAGGTTAGGGTTAGGGTTAGGGTTAGGGTTAGGGTTAGGGTTAGGGTTAGGGTTAGGGTTAGGGTTAGGGTTAGGGTTAGGGTTAGGGTTAGGGTTAGGGTTAGGGTTAGGGTTAGGGTTAGGGTTAGGGTTTAGGGTTAGGGTTAGGGTTAGGGTCGGGTTAGGGTTAGGGTTAGGGTTAGGGTTATAGGGTGTTAGGGGTTAGGGTTAGGGTTAGGGTTAGGGTTAGGGTTAGGGTTAGGGTTAGGGGTTAGGGTTAGGGTTAGGGTTCGGGTTAGGGTTAGGGTTAGGGGTTAGGGTTAGG
>NW_028152017.1:0-20000 GCF_964638095.1 Poromitra crassiceps
TGATCGATCAGCAGTGATCAGAGGGCGGTGAGGACGTGTTGAATAGCCGAGGGGAAAACGGGAGCAGGGAGAATATGACAGGGGGAGACATGGACGAGCAGCACACAAACAGCTAGGCAGGCAGAAGCCCGCTGCCCGTTCTCAAGAGCTTCATGAAATCGCTGGACTGCGTGCCCTCCAGTGTAGTGTCTCTGCTCCAGTGTTGCTCCTGGCCAATCCCGGCGCCACAGGGCGTGGTTATTGCTTATCCTATGTGGGGTTAGAAATCACGCAACGAAGGGGGATCGTGTGTGTGTGTGTGTGTGTGTGTGTGTGTGTGTGTGTGTGTGTGTGTGTGTGTGTGTGTGTGTGTGTGTGTGTGTGTGTGTGTGTGTGTGTCTGTCTGTCTGTCTGTCTGTCTGTCTGTCGGTGTGTCTGTCTGTCTGTCTCTCTGTCTGTCTGTCTGTGTGTCTGTCTGCACACTCACTCACACTGCTGTATTGTTGAATGTCAAAAAAAAGCACTTCATGTGTATATATATATATATATATATATATATATTTTTTCATTTGTGTCATAACGAATAGTATTTACATGTCTGATGTCAATACAGTTCAAAATAAAAGAATTGAGAGCGAGTTCTCCTTGAGAATGTGTATTTTACAGAAATTGCATTTGCTCCTGTTTGTCATCTGAGAGAGAGACATTTTGGGTGAAAACAGGGTGTATATAAATGGATATAAGTAGAGTACAGAACATGCTAAAAGCTAACTTTTTTTTTCCTGGTGAACCCAGAGACGTACATCTTCATTTTGAGGTATTGCAAATCACTCTGGTGCTAATAGATAATTTACTGTGGGTCTTGAAAGATGACCAACAATTATGAAAATCTTTGGCCTGTGCTAAATATTGGCAGTCCTAAACTGGCCCTGAATGAGTTAAGGGATTCAGACACATCTGTTAGCATAGCATGTTGTTAAGGGATTCAGACACATCTGTTAGCGTAGCATGTTGTTAAGGGATTCACACACATCTGTTAGCATAGCATGTTAAGGGATTCACACACATCTGTTAGCATTGTTGTTAAGGGATTCACACACATCTGTTAGCGTAGCATGTTGTTGAGGGATTCAGACACATCTGTTAGCGTAGCACGTTGTTAAGGGATTCACACACATCTGTTAGCGTAGCATGTTGTTAAGGGATTCACACACATCTGTTAGCATAGCATGTTGTTAAGGGATTCACACACGTGTTAGCGTAGCACGTTGTTAAGGGATTCACACACATCTGTTAGCATAGCATGTTGTTAAGGAATTCACACACATCTGTTAGCGTAGCATGTTGTTAAGGGATTCACACACATCTGTTAGCGTAGCATGTTGTTAAGGAATTCACACACATCTGTTAGCGTAGCATGTTGTTAAGGGATTCACACACATGTGTTAGCGTAGCATGTTGTAAAGGGATTCACACACATGTGTTAGCGTAGCATGTTGTTAAGGGATTCACACACATGTGTTAGCGTAGCATGTTGTTAAGGGATTCACACACCTTCTATTTTGGAGGCAATAGTTGAATGCCCTAAATAACATGTAAGCTCTTGAGTCCTGCTGGCTCTGTAGTGGAAACCTGACTAATGAGGACATTAACAGTCATTCTCTTGTGTCGGAGTCATCGTGCGCTCTAGGCTTTTAGTCGTAATTAAATTAGACATCATTATGTTGTGTGTGAAAGAGAGAGAGTGAGAGAGAGTGAGATTAAACAAGACATGATGTTGAGAGAGAGGGAGAGAGAGAGAGTGAGATTAAATGAGACATGATGTTGAGAGAGAGGGAGAGAGAGAGAGTGAGATTAAATGAGACATGATGTTGAGAGAGAGAGAGAGTGAGATTAAACAAGACATGATGTTGAGAGAGAGGGAGAGAGAGAGAGTGAGATTAAACAAGACATGATGTTGAGAGAGAGGGAGAGAGAGAGAGTGAGATTAAATGAGACATGATGTTGAGAGAGAGAGAGAGTGAGATTAAATGAGACATGATGTTGAGAGAGAGAGAGAGTGAGATTAAACAAGACATGATGTTGAGAGAGAGGGAGAGAGAGAGAGTGAGATTAAACATGACATGATGTTGAGAGAGAGGGAGAGAGAGAGAGTGAGATTAAATGAGACATGATGTTGAGAGAGAGAGAGAGTGAGATTAAACAAGACATGATGTTGAGAGAGAGGGAGAGAGAGAGAGAGAGAGATTAAACAAGACATGATGTTGAGAGAGAGGGAGAGAGAGAGAGAGAGTGAGATTAAACAAGACATGATGTTGAGAGAGAGGGAGAGAGAGAGTGAGATTAAATGAGACATGATGTTGAGAGAGAGAGAGGGAGAGAGAGAGTGAGATTAAATGAGACATGATGTTGAGAGAGAGGGAGAGAGAGAGAGTGAGATTAAATGAGACATGATGTTGAGAGAGAGAGAGGGAGAGAGAGAGAGTGAGATTAAATGAGACATGATGTTGAGCGAGAGAGGGAGAGAGAGAGTGAGATTAAATGAGACATGATGTTGAGCGAGAGAGGGAGAGAGAGAGTGAGATTAAACAAGACATGATGTTGAGAGAGAGGGAGAGAGAGAGAGTGAGATTAAATGAGACATGCTGTTGAGAGAGAGGGAGAGAGAGAGAGTGAGATTAAACAAGACATGATGTTGAGAGGGAGAGAGAGAGAGTGAGATTAAATGAGACATGATGTTGAGAGAGAGGGAGAGAGAGAGAGTGAGATTAAATGAGACATGATGTTGAGAGAGAGAGAGGGAGAGAGAGAGTGAGATTAAATGAGACATGATGTTGAGCGAGAGAGAGAGAGAGAGGGAGATGTGTCTCCTCTCTCCCACTGTGGACTTTAGTGGTAGTTTAGTAGTAAGTCGTTATTAATCCAGGCAGGTTGAGTCATCCCTCGCCTCGCCTGCAGGGGTACTCAGTTCCTGCCCTCCTCCACGGCGAGCTCTACAGCACTACAGCAACCACAGGTCACATGATGAAGTCACGTGATGCTGCTTTCTCAGGGAAAACAACATGTGTTTCCCTGCTTGAGGAAATGCAAGAGAAGTTTGTTGTGGTTGGACACTGCAAAGTAGAGATGCTGCGATCCGATCATGTGATCGGATATCGGCGCGATATCAGCCAAAAAACATGGATCGGATCGGATCGGATTCCAGCGAAAATGACCGATCCAAGGCTCCGATATAAGCACTCCATTCCATGACTCCGCTCCAGGATTTCTATCCAGCATGCAGCAGCAGCAGCAGCAGCACACAGAGGCCAGGGCCAAAACGTCAGACACACCCGTCCTTAACCTATGTGCGATTCGAAATCACGCGTCCGCACCATAGACTGGCAAAACATGGCTGCCCCCAGTGTGGCTGACAGAAACAACCACTATTGCAATTTGCAAGACATGTCCCGCAAGGTTTCTGAGATTAGGGGAAAGTCTGAGCTGGCGTTACGCTAAACCAAACGTGGGGATGAGGCAGCGGATTTGTTTTGGCGTTAACGTTAGTTGTTGTGATGATGGCTAACGGGGCTAACGTTAGCTAGCTGGTTAGGCTATCTAGTTGCAGGGAAGCGCTCCACAAGCTTGTTGTGACCAAAACCCCCGCATTTAAAGCATTTCATACTCCCAGAGCTGGCGTAAACCATAGAGAACCTCATGCATTAGCCTACTCAAAATGTAACGTCCAGGGTTTGTGTCTCCAAAATCAACTAACGTTAACGTTACATGCAAGCTAACGTAGCTAGCTGCGGAGCACTCATGATCTATAAGGAAAACGAATGCGCACATAGCCTACATAATTGTCAACATCACATACATGTATTTTCTTTAATCTAGACTACAGGCATCATTTTTCAGTCAAAAGTGAAACGACACGGATGGCGTATAGTGAGGCTTTCCATGCCTCACTATAGAACTGGCCCCATGCAAAATTCAGACCGCTTATATGTTGCCGTCATGCCAATAAGAGTCTAAATGTATTTTTTTATGTTTTATCTGCAGACTAAGCAGCTAGGCTTTCGGTTCTATAAAAGCCATTATTTTTTGTAATGACTATTGAGTGATACACTTTACTAAAAAAAATATTATATCACAATAGTGATGTCAGATTTGCTTAGAATATTAAATCCATCTTTGCTCACAACATTTGCCCTTTCTTTCTTCTTCTTTTTTACCCCAGGTGTGCATAAAATACAGGTTAAGAACTTATGATAAAGTCATGGAAATCCATTGGTCAAAATGTGTATGAACCCTGAAGGGTTAAATTGAGCATTTATGAGAGATTTCAAAAATATCGAGATATATATCGTGTATCGCGATATAGCCGAAAAACATTGCAATATTCTTTAGAGGCCATATCGCCCAGCCCTAATTTGATTGTTATGTTTTAGTTTTACATCAAATGAATTAGATGAACTAAATTGTTTACATACTATATTACCAAAGCACACACATACATACCTAACCCTAAAAATGTTTGTTGCCTGCTAGCTATCAGACAGCATAGAGAGACTTAAATATGTGCTGTATCGGTATCGGATCGAAATCGGTATCGAATCGGGTATCGAAATTTGATCGGAATCGGATCGGTTTTGAGCTAAAATATCGAAATCGGATCGGAATTGAAAAATCTTGATCGCAGCATCTCTACTGCAAAGTCAAAAGCTCATAAAATAGCATGTGTCCGGCGGTGCCCGCTATCGATTCTAAAAAGCCATTGTTTTCGTTGGTTTAGTTGAGTAGTCGGTGAAGAAACTTCTTCAGCCACAACGTGACGCTTGATTAAAAAAGAGGTTAGACAGCATTTTAAAGTCCATCTATGATCTTAAGATTTTAGTGACTAGTGAAAAGTCACGTAATGATTTGTTTATTACTACAACTGCTAATGTGAAATGAAAGTTTGAGCTCGATTGATTGAATTAACATTTTGATTTCTTCCAAACGAGCTGTGACACTCTGACAAATAGAATCTCTGTACTGTACCGTGTGTTTTTAATACATACATAATTATAATACATGTTAATTGGAGACGCCCTTCAAACACCTAAGGTCGCCGTATAGTAGGGGTAGGGGAAAGAATTGATACACCATAGTATCGTGATATTTTGCCTGACGATATTGTATCGATATTTGGACGCCAAGTATCGTTTTTTTTTTTTTTGCAGGCCATGCCATGCCAGGCCACCGGGCATCTGCCCGAAGCGCCCGATGTTAGGGTCCGCGCCTGCAGTGGCTTATTGAGTCCAGAGAAGCTTAATAATGTAGCCTACGTGTGGGGCAAAAACAAAACAAAAAAGCACTGCATGTTTTACTTCCGGTGAGGTCAAGGAAAAGGAGTTAGACAATATATCGAAATATCGCAATATTCAATATATCGCAATACTAGCATATCGCAATATCGCAATACTATCGTATCGTGACTCAAGTATCGTTTTAGTATCGTATCGTGGGCATCTGGTGATTCCCACCCCTACCGTACAGTGCATCAAAGAGGCGTAACATTCTAAAAGGTCATACTCTGATAAAAACAACAAGCATGGCAAACACCAGCATCATTAAAATAATAATAATAATTCAAATAAATTAAGGAGCGCAGATAAAAGAAAAGACCGGAGATAGAAGGCAGGCAGACAGCATAGATGGAGTGATGTATATGATTAAGGTGACTAGGCCAGTTTGAACAGGTGGCTTTTGAGGTGAGATTTGAATGTGGTTTTAAACTAGTGGTTAAAGTCGAGCTGAACCCAAAAATGACTTTTCTTTTCTTTTAGTTCAAATACCTGGGTATGCAGTGCACCTATTTAATGATGTATGCAAACAAAATCACAAAAATCTAATTCCTTTTAGTTTTTCACCCTTTTTCACATCAAAAGTTAATTTTTAAAGATTTCATTGATAACACTAATCTACAGTTTGCTGACGTCACCTAGTACTATCACATTTCTACCCCATTTCAACCAATCATATCACGACATGAGGTGGTATCCCCAGGGGTGGACTCGAGACAAATATGTCAGTTTAAAAAAAATCGTACCGTCAAAACGCCTGGTTCGATCACTGTGTATCCCCAGGGGTGGACTCGACACAAATATGTCAGTTTAAAAAAAATCGTACCGTCAAAACGTCTGGTTCGATCACTGTGTATCCCCAGGGGTGGACTCGACACAAATATGTCAGTTTAAAAAAAATCGTACCGTCAAAACGCCTGGTTCGATCACTGTGTATCCCCAGGGGTGGACTTGACACAAATATGTCAGTTTAAAAAAAATCGTACCGTCAAAACGCCTGGTTCGATCACTGTGTATCCCCAGGGGTGGACTCGACACAAATATGTCAGTTTAAAAAAAATTGTACCGTCAAAACGCCTGGTTCGATCACTGTGTATCCCCAGGGTTGGACTCGACACAAATATGTCAGTTTAAAAAAAATCGTACCGTCAAAACGCCTGGTTCGATCACTGTGTATCCCCAGGGGGGGACTCGACACAAATATGTCAGTTTAAAAAAAATCGTACCGTCAAAACGCCTGGTTCGATCACTGTGTATCCCCAGGGGTGGACTCGACACAAATATGTCAGTTTAAAAAAAATCGTACCGTCAAAACGCCTGGTTCGATCACTGTGTATCCCCAGGGGTGGACTCGACACAAATATGTCAGTTTAAAAAAAATCGTATCAAAAATCTTCATTTCAGGATAATTTTCTCTTCCAAATGAAGTAGAAAATGGCGCAGTGCCTGTCATCTGGCAGAATTCCTATCCCATAAACTAACTACTAACTTGGCCAATTGCATGAAACATGAACGCGATGTTCGGCGATGTTCTGTCATGTTTGCCAGGATTCGACTTGTTCAATCCGGCGTTGTTCGCTGTTCGCTGTTGTCTGGTAACTTACCATGTTTTCAGTCGCGTATCCATGGAAACGGAGCTCACGCATGCACACCTAATGCATGCGGTTGTCTGGTCAGTTTGGTCAGAGGCAGAGCCTCCTCTAAACTTAACGTTACACGCGACGCAGCAAACATACGTTTCTCTGCCAACCATGTGCCATCACACTGGGCATCAACAACACTAGCGGGAGACTTCTCCCATGCACTCCCGCAAATAAGTAATGTTATGCGCAGCAAGGTTACATAATGAGGGAGAGAGAGAACATCCATGACGGCTAACAGCGAGCTATGCTAATAACTAGCTAGCCGTTCAGAAACACATGTAAACAGCCGTGTGATCACTGAGAATGTCAGTAAAATAAGGAGAGAGCTGCAGGTGCTTATGCAGAACTAGTGCACGATTAAGTGCACAGTGGGTAATGACCCGCTGTGATGAAGAATATAGCGAGATTAACCAGGTTGATAGCAGAGAAAACACTGTTGCAGCTGCCATCAGCAGGACCTCCAGGCTTCAACTAGCGTTGCCTGTCACATGACGCCTTCATGGTCCCTCGATAAAGTATGCAGAAAGATGCAGTTACCTCACCTCTCTCTCAAGAAGCGTCACGTGAGTGTGGCGTTTAAGGCCATCTGTCGCTACAAAAGAATTAAACTGGGTGTATCATTGTATTACTCGACAGATGTATAACTAACTTTGTCAGTCTGAGCCATCTTCTATGTGCTGTAACACAGTGCAGTTTCTATTTTTCTGGTGTTTCTTTTTTACATGTTTGGGACTGTTGTGCTGAATATGTTTGGTCGGTGTGCCATGCTTTCAAACAATCTCCAACATCTGCCAACATTCACAGACAATTGTCTGTTGGTGTTTGTTGGTGTTTGTTTGAGAATGTTTGATTGGTGTGCCATGGCCTTAAGAATGCAAAGAAATGTAACTGGCTCGTTAAAATGCGCATTCCAGGAATATCGTATTTACAGAAATAGCGTAAAAGGCGCGCGCTTGAGAGCGTGGTAGTCAGGGGTCTCCCCTCGGAGATTCCAGGCAGGCAGGCAGCACCCATGCATCGGATTGTCCGCTCCCTCCGCACGAAGCAGGTGGCTGCCTGTTACTCTGCGGATCCCACTCGTGTAGCACGACAACACGCTGAATCCCACTCGATTTGGGGGTGGAACACGCCATGATTGACCAATGCCAAAGCCAGTCGACAGAATTGTCAAATCAAATCATCGACACGCATACATGTATGGTCCGCCTCTCAATTTGTTTTCAGTCTCCGACGCTCGTGCTATTGCATTCGCCTCTGGTTCACTTCGACTTTAATAGTGAAAGTGGTCCAGATGAGGCTTCTCTCTAACGGCACCCTGTGTTTGTGTCATGAAGAAAAGCCTGAAGTCTTGCACACACACACACACACACACACACACACACACCTTGCACATCCCTTCTGTCTGTCTATGATTGTACTACTGCACACTTTTTAAAGGGCACCTGTTCTCTCTCACACACACGCACGCACGCACACACACACACACACACACACGCGCGCGCGCACGCACACACACGCACACGCACACACCTTGCACATCCCAGTTATCCCTGGTTCTCCTGCCTGCCCACAGGTGCCCAGGAGTGATGTCACAAGGTGGGTGTTCTGCCCCCATAAATTCCACCTTAAGCCCATGATACACACACACATGCACACGCACACCTGGGAAATGTTGCATGAAGGAGTACACTGGAAAAAGACCCACACTGTGTGTGTGTGTGTGTGTGTGTGTGTGTGTGTGTGTGTGTGTGCGTGCGCCTGTGTGTGTTTATGCTGTTGAATAAAAGGGCTTAACACACACGGACACACACACACTATGATTTATGGCTTCCAGCATCTGGTTGTAAAATCTGTGTGACCAAACACTCCTCCTCCTAAGTCACTCTAGTCATTCAGAGCAGAGCAGGAGGTGTGTGTGTGTGTCTGTGTGTGTGTGTCTGTGTGTGTGTGTCTGTGTGTGTGTGTGTGTGTGTGTGTGTGTGTGTGTGTGTGAGAGATTGGCACAAGGGATTTTGAGAGAGAAGGAAACGGGGGTAGAGAGAGTTGAAAGAGAGGCGAAAACGGGGAAGTTGTGGAAGAGTCTAATCGAAGAAAGATAGACAGAGGCGGTGAGGAAAGGGAAGAGTGAGGGAGAGAGGTAGAGGAGGTGTAGATGAGGTGAGAGAGAGAGGTAGAGGAGGTGTAGATGAGGTGAGAGAGAGAGGTAGAGGAGGTGTAGATGAGGTGAGGGACAGAGGTAGAGGAGGTGTAGATGAGGTGAGGGAGAGAGGTAGAGGAGGTGTAGATGAGGTGAGAGAGAGAGGTAGAGGAGGTGTAGATGAGGTGAGGGAGAGAGGTAGAGGAGGTGTAGATGAGGTGAGGGAGAGAGAGAGGTAGAGGAGGTGTAGATGAGGTGAGGGACAGAGGTAGAGGAGGTGTAGATGAGGTGAGGGAGAGAGAGAGGTAGAGGAGGTGTAGATGAGGTGAGGTGAGAGAGAGAGGTAGAGGAAGTGTAGATGAGGTGAGGAAAGGGAGGAGTGAGTTACAGTTACAGTCCTTTATTGTCACTTCATGGTACAAGTATCACGAGCGAAATTGTGCTTGGTTCGCTCTCAGAGTCGGAGAGCAAAACCGGGTCGCCATAGAACAGTGCCAGCGAGTTGAGCGAGATGAGCGAGAGAGAGGTAGAGGAGGTGTAGATGAGGTGAGGAAAGGGAAGCCAACATGGAAGCTAAAACAACATGATGAAAGAAGGTTGAGCGAGTTGAGCGAGAGAGAGGTAGAGGAGGTGTAGATGAGGTGAGGGGGAGAGAGTTAGAGGAGGTGTAGATGAGGTGAGAGAGGTAGAGGAGGTGTAGATGAGGTGAGAGAGAGAGAGAGAGGTAGAGGAGGTGTAGATGAGGTGAGGGGAGAGAGAGGTAGAGGAGGTGTAGATGAGGTGAGGGGGAGAGAGGTAGAGGAGGTGAGGAAAGGGAAGGGTGAGGAAGGGAGAGAGAGAGAGGTAGAGGAGGTATAGATGAGGTGAGGAAAGGGAAGCCAACATGGAAGCTAAAACAACATGATGAAAGAAACCAAAGCTCCTACAAGTAGCACAGCATGAATGAAGCTGTTGCCTGTTATCTTTTCTGTGTTTGGCAAGATGCAATGCAGTGCCACACCTCCGAGGCCACGATACTCTGCCAGCAGGTGTACAAGCTGTCATAGAGACACACTGAGCCGTGGTTTAGTTTATTGCCGTGCGAGTTTCTGTCCTTGGCGTGCAAAGAATGATAACTGAATGAATAAGTGATAATACAGTTTTCATTCAATTATCTCTGTCTCTCTCTCTCACCCAGACATCCCAGGATGCACATTAAAACAGGCCTAGTGGACGCTCACCTGTACTGTCTGAAGAAATCAGTCGTGGACTTCCTCGCTGACAACAAGTGAGTATTTATCCATTCCTGCTTATTAACTGACTAGCAGAGAACCCGTGCAGCATGTCGCACTGCAGCGCTGCAGCGTGTTGGGCTGCGCAGACATCGCAAGTTCCACCATTACTCTGCGCAGCCATGGCTGGCAAGTTCCACCATTACTCTGTGCAGACATCGCAAGTTCCACCATTACTCTGTGCAGACATCGCAAGTTCCACCATTACTCTGTGCAGACATGGCAAGTTCCACCATTACTCTGTACAGACATGGCAAGTTCCACCATTACTCTGTGCAGACATCGCAAGTTCCACCATTACTCTGTGCAGACATCGCAAGTTCCACCATTACTCTGTGCAGACATCGCAAGTTCCACCATTACTCTGTGCAGACATCGCAAGTTCCACCATTACTCTGTGCAGACATCGCAAGTTCCACCATTACTCTGCGCAGACATCGCAAGTTCCACCATTACTCTGCGCAGACATCGCAAGTTCCACCATTACTCTGTGCAGACATCGCAAGTTCCACCATTACTCTGTGCAGACATCGCAAGTTCCACCATTACTCTGTACAGACATGGCAAGTTCCACCATTACTCTGTGCAGACATGGCAAGTTCCACCATTACTCTGTGCAGACATCGCAAGTTCCACCATTACTCTGTGCAGACATCGCAAGTTCCACCATTACTCTGTGCAGACATGGCAAGTTCCACCATTACTCTGTGCAGACATGGCAAGTTCCACCATTACTCTGTGCAGACATGGCAAGTTCCAGCATTACTCTGTGCAGACATGGCAAGTTCCACCATTACTCTGTGCAGACATGGCAAGTTCCACCATTACTCTGTGCAGACATCGCAAGTTCCACCATTACTCTGTGCAGACATGGCAAGTTCCACCATTACTCTGTGCAGACATCGCAAGTTCCACCATTACTCTGTGCAGACATCGCAAGTTCCACCATTACTCTGTGCAGACATCGCAAGTTCCACCATTACTCTGTGCAGACATGGCAAGTTCCACCATTACTCTGTGCAGACATGGCAAGTTCCACCATTACTCTGTGCAGACATCGCAAATTCCACCATTACTCTGTGCAGACATCGCAAGTTCCACCATTACTCTGTACAGACATCGCAAGTTCTCTCACACACAGACTTTGTGTTCTTATTATAGTTCTGATAGCCGTTGGAGCAACACACCATCACTGGTCATTTAGTCAGGCCTCGCTCACAGAGTTGGCATGCAGCCTCTCCCCTCTCTCTCTCCCCAGAGGGTTTTCATAGTCCACTTCCCTGGCTGATTCCAACTCCGCTCAGGTGTTGCTCCTCCACTCAGGCGTGCTCCATCAGTAGCTAACGGATGGAGCCTCCATGGTGCTGAGCTCGTGTTGACTCATTTCGCCCACTAATTAGCCATTTCCCCCCATTTAGTCGACCCTAATTACCTGATTCAAAGTGTGTTAGGTCTCCCAGGCGTGCTCTTTACACTTCCTGAAGGATCCAGTGTGATCCTACGTCAGATAGCTGTGGCCCGAACACAATTTGCTCACGCACAGACACTTCACATTCTTATTCTAGGATTGTATACATTTTTAACTGTATTTTTTAATACAGTTAAAACTGTAAAAGTTGTAACTTGACAGTTAAACACTGTGTACAGAGATATGAAAGAGGGAGGCGACAGGGCTGAATCAGTAGCGAGTGTTGCAGGTGGCAGCATGGTGGTGTTCCAGCGAGGTGTTAATTTGTTTTACTACGTGCCACTGAGGCACGCCATTAGGCCTTTAGCCTCTTTAGTCAGACGTGTCACACGGAGCCAGCCTTTCAATCCACGCCTGTCGGCCATTTTGGCCCCACAAGCTGAAAAATGAAGGCTATGGCCACATGGTAACTGGCACTTCTTCAAGCTTTCCCGCTTGGAATCGGTGTGACATTGACTACGTTTACATGCACACAATATTCCACTATTATTCGGAAAATGACAATATTCTGAATTTGATAAGGGTCATGTAAACGGCATATTCCAGTTGCATTTTCCGAATGCCCTTTTTCCGAATTTAGCATTTTCCAGCATGCAAAAAGAAAAGCCGACATTTCTGATCGGGAGGAGATGAGAAACATCGATTTAAAGAGAGAGAGAGAGAGAGTAGCCTATAGTGCCCAGTGCCCACGGAAGTCCACAATGCTTGCGAGCCTGCGAGGTAATAACGTAGGCTGTACTAGCCTACTTTTTATGAAAGACTTGGATGCGCAACACCAAACTTTTCAGCAGCAAGCTCCTGAAACGGACCAAGTGATGCTGGTAAGAATAGTGCTGCTCTGTTTATTCTCAACAGAAAAACTCTGCGGCTCCGCCTACCTGCATCTCTCTCTCCCCCCCTCCCTCACGTGTCCGGGAGGGCGAGCTACGGCTGCATGTAAACGGGAATATTAGTGGATTATTCATTTAGTCGGAATATTGTCATTTTCCGAATATGGGCAAAAAGCGGAATATTGTGTGCATTTAAACGTAGTCATTGTGTTGGGATCAGTGCGTCCACATTTACAGGCATTGTTACCACTTTAAAAAGGTGTTGCAATGCAAGCTCGTTATAGATTAAACAATCACCATAATTATCCAGTGACAGGAAAACATTTTCAAATATAAATCAGGTATGCTTTGATCAGAACAGACGTGTCATCTTGCTTTCTGCCTCAGGAGAGGCTGGGAAAATCTGCTACATTTTATTATAACGTTTCACAATGTTACAATGTAGCCATTATTACCTGGAAATAAGTTCTTACTTCAGCTAATTAGTTTCAGTCTTCACATGACAGAAGACAAAGCCAAGACACACACATGGACACATGCACACACGCACACACGCACACACGCACACACACACACACACACACACACACACACAGAGGCACACGTACACACGCGCACACACACACACACACACACACACACACACACACACACACACACACACACACACACGTACACGTGCGCGCGCACATGCACACACACACACACACACACACACACACACACACACACACACACACACACACACTCACCCCAAACTTGCAATGGCTTCTGCCCCCTGCTTTTCTGCACTTCCTGGCTCTTCCTGTGTGTACACTTGAATATATGAATTGGCAGCAGAGAGATGCTGATATCAATCTGATTTCATCTCATCGCCGACACCATCTATATATATATATATATATATATATATATATATATATATATATATATATATATATATATATATATATATATCATCTCTCTGGTTTGTTCACTTGTTTCTTTCTTCAGTTTGGCCTCTTTTCTTCATCTTTCTTTTCAGGGCTCTCTCCCTCCTCACTCTGTCTCTCTCTCTCCCTCCTCTCTCTCTCACTCTCTCTCTCTCCCTCCTCTCTCTCTCTCTCTCTCCCTCCTCTCTCTCTCACTCTCTCTCTCCCTCCTCACTCTCTCTCTCTCTCTCCCTCCTCACTCTCTCTCTCTCTCTCTCTCTCTCCCTCCTCACACTCTCTCTCTCTCTCTCTCCCTCCTCTCTCTCTCTCTCTCTCTCTCTCTTCCTTTCTCTTGCGTGGCCTTTCTCTCTCGCCCGAGGAGAGAAATGGACAGAGTAACTGTTGTTTTTCCCCCTTCATTCACATGGAAATTCTAATCTCCGCTTAGAAGAAAAGTAAGAGCGAGCGAGTCTGGGGGGGCGGGGGGGGGGGGGGGGGGTGAAGAACATTGAGCACAGCACAGTGCAGAGGAAGGAAGGAAAGAAAGAAAGAAAGAGAGAAAGACATGGAGATGACCTCCAGGTGGACACAGGGTCAGCTTGAGCTGGATCCTCATCGATGCTGCTGACCAAGTGGTCATTCAGCACTTGTTTTGACATGGCTGATTTGCTCTGTCTTGTTCGCTGTTAATCACTCATCTAGTCATCAATCAAAGTATCAATACTCAACATTTGAAACAGATACAATACTCATTTGCAACAGCTATCGGTAGTATCAATAAGTGTCGTTAATAAAAATTTGAGAGCTCAGACCCAGTCCAGAGCTCAGACCCAGTCTAGAGCTCAGACCCAGTCGAGAGCTCAGACCCAGTCGAGAGCTCAGACCCAGTCATGACCAAATCGTGGCCAAGGCCTTGCCAACACAATGAGTTTTTAAGGAGGACTGTCTTGTCTAATAGGCAGGATAATACCAGGAATACTCAAAGTTCAACCCTCACTTTATGCAATATTTGTCCAATACCTGCCCCATCATGTACTACCTATCCCTTATTAGATTGTCATCTGTGTTTTCTGGGATATATTTCCATGGTACTTTTGCTTTGTCTCATAGTTTACAGTGCAAGGTGGCAGCACAGATGGGTGACAGAGTGGACAGTACGCAGCAACAAATGTTGTGACACATAAACATTGCAAGCGTATGAAACCATGCCCGATCAGCTAACCATTCCTGTGTGTGGATCACTCTCCTCTTCTCTGACTCCAGGTCCATCTCATCCATCCGTGGGGAGTTGGTGCCATACTTGGTGCGGAAGCAGTTTTCCAAAACCACTAACAGCCAGAAAACCAAAGACGATGTGGAGGATCAGAACCAGAAAATTAATGACAGCAACCCCAACCTTGGTCAGCAACAAACACATACACGTACTGTACTGTATGCACATGCACACACACACACACACACACACACACACACACACCATGTATCACCATGTTATCTTCCCTTCTCTCGACCGTCCAGAACTCCAGATCTCGTCCCGGGACGAGCGCCTCCTCCAGCTGGCCCAGGAGCGCTCCTGCTGGAACGACCACCGCGGTGACATGAGCGAGGCGTACCACGGCGGGAGGCTGCGCTGCTACGTTCACATCATGGACCAGGGCCTGTGCTACCGCGTCAACACGCTAGCTGCTTACATAGAGGCAAACCGGCTGGTGAGTGGGGCAGATGCTTCGTCCGTCTGAACATGTTGTTTGATAAGGTGGACAGACGGTAATTGCACAAACCCAAATGAGTGTGTTTTGTACATATTACGCATTTTAATTATTTTTATTTATTCTGTATACCTATACTTTTATATTCTTAAACTTACTTAAAAGTCTGAGTGTTGGAATTGACTGCTGCATATATGTAATAACCCCCAATTGTTCTAAATCCTGTTTTGCTTTGATGTGTATACAGTACTACTTTTTGCTGCTGCAATGGCCCAATTTCACCACAGCGTTCATTAAAATGGAATCTAATCTAGTCTAATTACCTATCAATGAATGCATGGTTTTCATTCCCATGTCTCCCTCCCTCCCCATGTCTCCCTCCCTCCCCCATGTCTCCCTCCCTCCCCCATGTCTCCCTCCCTCCCCACTCGTCTCCCTCCCTCCCCTCCCTCCCTCCCCATGTCTCCCTCTCTCCTCCTCTGCCAGGCTCCGAAGCTGTTTGAGGAGCCTGCGGTCCACCCGTCTGCTGTCATCTCTGAGAGATGTCAGGTGAATAAGCGTATGCTGGATACCATACAGTTAACCCATTGATACCTGATGCAGCGTTTGTGTGTGTATCGCTCATTTGTGTGTGTATCCCTTTAAGACTGCGAACTGCGGTTCGCGGTCTTAAAGGGATACACACACAAATGCTGCATCAGGTATCAATTAGTCTCTTAAAACAGACTGCTGCGAATGCAGCTATACACAGTCTGTACGTTACACCCCCAGAACATGCACAAGGAAGTTGGGAAAATAACCTTCAGACAGGAAAAAAGTTTGACGGAATCCGACCAATCACGACACGTGTGTCCACGAAAAATGCGGCATATTGGATTTTGATTGGACTAATGAGCGGAAGACCCGCCTTTCTGCGATTCTGATTGGACTAATGAGCGGAAAACTCGCCTTTCTACTTCCCATTCCGGTTGGTGCATGATTCTCCCCCACGAAGTACAGACGGTATGGCGGAAGCATTTGAAAATTGCGGAAGCCAACTCGTCTGTTCTAAGAGACTAGGTATCAATGGGTTAAACTGGGTTTAACACCTTCCACAATCACAGTCCCAGATTAGCCATTTCCTGAAGCAGGGGTCAGAATGCTGTTTCAGAAGCAGCTTGAGCAACAGCACTTCAGTATTACTACAGTCACATGTGCAGAGTTTTAATTATATTTTTATACCTTTTAAACCGAAACAAATTTCAAGAAAATCGCCACATGTAATGTCACTGCCATGCTAGCAATCACATGACCAGTCCGTCTTGCCACACTACAATCTATTGGTTTGAATCTGAACCACCAGTGGGTTTGCACCAATCAGTGTCCTGAGGGAAGCTATGGGCGGGCTTTGGTGTGACGCCAGCAAGAGTGAGCCCGTGATAGACGGATGGTTCATCCAATCACCTGCCAGGTATTTTTTTGAAAGTGCCTGCCTGCTCAAGTGTTTCCCGGGTGACTCGTCATCTTTTCCATCCCAAAATAGCGCACTTAAGTGAATGATTTTGAGTGCCCTGGTATCTGTCACCTTCTTCACTCTCCAGTTTGTTCTTTATTGTTTGTACACCTTCACTAATGATGATGTGTTTGCGTGCGTGTGTGTTTGCGTGCGTGTGTGTTTGCGTGCGTGTGTGTTTGCGTGCGTGTGTGTTTGCGTGCGTGCGTGTGTGTGTGTTTGCGTGCGTGCGTGTGTGTTTGCGTGCGTGCGTGTTTGCGTGCGTGTGTGTTTGCGTGCGTGCGTGTGTGTTTGCGTGCGTGTGTGTTTGCGTGCATGTGTGTTTGCGTGCGTGTGTGTTTGCGTGCATGCGTGTGTGTTTGCGTGCGTGCGTGCGTGTTTGCGTGCGTGCGTGTGTGTTTGCGTGCGTGCGTGTGTGTTTGCGTGCGTGCGTGTGTGTTTGCGTGCGTGCGTGTGTGTTTGCGTGCGTGCGTGTTTGCGTGCGTGTTTGCGTGCGTGCGTGTTTGTTTGCGTGCGTGCGTGCGTGCGTGTGTGTTTGCGTGCGTGTGTGTTTGCGTGCGTGTGTGTTTGCGTGCGTGCGTGTGTGTTTGCGTGCGTGCGTGTGTGTTTGCGTGCGTGCGTGTGTGTTTGCGTGCGTGCGTGTGTGTTTGCGTGCGTGCGTGTGTGTTTGCGTGCGTGCGTGTGTGTTTGCGTGCGTGCGTGTTTGCGTGCGTGTTTGCGTGCGTGCGTGTTTGTTTGCGTGCGTGCGTGCGTGCGTGTGTGTTTGCGTGCGTGTGTGTTTGCGTGCGTGTGTGTTTGCGTGCGTGCGTGTGTGTTTGCGTGCGTGCGTGTGTGTTTGCGTGCGTGCGTGTTTGCGTGCCTGCGTGTGTGTTTGCGTGCGTGCGTGTGTGTTTGCGTGCGTGCGTGTGTGTTTGCGTGCGTGTGTGTTTGCGTGTGTGTGTGTTTGCATGCGTGCGTGTTTGTGCGTGCTTCCCACAGATGGGATCTGACAGCATCATCGGAGCATCTTGCCAGGTAGCAGATAAGACGTCTATAAAGAGATCCACCATCGGAAACTCCACCACTGTAAAGGAGAAGGTCAAAGTCACCAACTCCATCATCATGCATGGGGTGACCATCGAGGAGGGGTGAGGTCACACACACACACGCACACACACACACACACACACACACGCATATGCACACGCACACACACACACGCACGCACGCACGCACACACACACACACACACACACACAGGCTTGTGTTGTCCACTCTCACTGGTAACATTTTATTTTGAAATCCAGTTCCGAACAAATACACCTGAACAAGAGTTTCAGTTTCATGGCACATTCATGAATTCATCCTCACACCACCACACACCAAAGAGTGTGTGCTACGTTAGTGAAAGAGTGTGTGCTACGTTAGTGAAAGAGTGTGTGCTACGTTAGTGAACCAAGATGTCAAAATAGAATGAGCCTTTAGTATCTATTGCCAGTTTGACTGAAACATGTGCCTCAGTCGGCCATGCGTTGGATGAAAAGCTTGTAAATCCATCCAGATCTTCACATTTGTGATTGAATTGAAATTTCAGTCCTTTTAATAAAAGTCCTTTTATGTGCCGAGCGCCCACGACCCCAAAAACTATCCAAACCCATTCCATCTTTTCAAAAACGCTTTTATGTGCCGAGCACCACGACCCCAAAAACTATCCAAACCCATTCCATCTTTTCAAAAACGCTTGATTGCACATCTGAAAACTAGTCTTTTCCCCCTAATTTGTGAAAGCTGCTCGATGTGTTTACATCTGACTGCAGTGGGATACTTCTTCTTTTATTCACCACCTTTCTTTCCATTGAGTCTTCAGTGTGTGTGTGTGTGTGTGTGTGTGTGTGTGTGTGTGTGTGTGTGTGTGTGTGTGTGTGTGTGTGATGCCTGTTAAGCAGATGCGTGTGTGTGTTATGTGGGGTCAAACATGGAGCCCTGGGTTGACAATGCATCTATTGGTGTGCAACCAGCCAGAGGCCAGTTCCAAACAAACATAGCTAGTGAATAACACACTAGTAACCCACCAACTGACACACACAGTGTCACAACCAGCCAGAGGCCAGTTCCAAACAAACACATAGCTAGTGAATAACACACTAGTAACCCACCAACTGACACACACAGTGTCACAACCAGCCAGAGGCCAGTTCCAAACAAACATAGCTAGTGAATAACACACTAGTAACCCACCAACTGACACACACAGTGTCACAACCAGCCAGAGGCCAGTTCCAAACAAACACATAGCTAGTGAATAACACACTAGTAACCCACCAACTGACACACACAGTGTCACAACCAGCCAGAGGCCAGTTCCAAACAAACATAGCTAGTGAATAACACACTAGTAACCCACCAACTGACACACACAGTGTCACAACCAGCCAGAGGCCAGTTCCAAACAAACACATAGCTAGTGAATAACACACTAGTAACCCACCAACTGACACACACAGTGTCACAACCAGCCAGAGGCCAGTTCCAAACAAACACATAGCTAGTGAATAACACACTAGTAACCCACCAACTGACACACACAGTGTCACAACCAGCCAGAGGCCAGTTCCAACAAACATAGCTAGTGAATAACACACTAGTAACCCACCAACTGAAACGCACAGCGTCACTAGATTTCATTTAGCTGCTTGCTCACTTGCTTATACCAAGTTCCCCGCTGGTTATGCAATTCCTAGAATAGCGTGGAATCTTGAATCGTTTATTCCAGACAGGGACATTCTCCGGGGAAATTAGGGAAAATCAGAGCGTTTTACAAACAGATCGGTTACAAATCCTGCAAAGAGGCTGTTTGTCTCCACAGTAAAGGGCCGACACATGTTGTGTAGGGAAAGCAAACTGTTTAGCCCGGTACAACTGCAAAACATCAACACACCCAGGAACAAAGAGTGGCTCCAACATAGTGAAGGGACGTGTGCAAAACCTGTGGGAGCCCAGTTCAACCATTGGAAGGTGCCATGTGAGAGCAGACATGTCTCTCTCTCTGTCTCTCTCTCGGTCTCTCTCTCCATCTCTCTCTCTCTCTCTCTCTCTCTCTCTCTCTCTCTCCCTCCCATCTCTTCTTAAGCCTTTGAGGGACCCCAGCCAGCATGTGGACCCTCATCAAGCCCACGTAGGTGTGCACACAAAGGCACCGGTAGAGTCGGAGAGAGAAGAGAGGGGGAGAAACGTGGAGGGGGGGGAGAGATGGC